>NC_059169.1:35781101-36081101 GCF_019923935.1 Bubalus bubalis | reverse complement strand
GGAAGAGCACCAAGAAGAGGAAAAGGTTGACAATAAAACCAAAGAAGGAAAATGTGGTGGACATGACCTGGAATCCAAGGGAAAAAAGTGTGTGGGGTGAAGGGATTACCAACCCTATGAAGGAGAGAAAATGGATAACATAAGTTCTTATAACTGACTTTTGGGTTCAATGATGTGAAGGTCATGGTTTATTTGGAGGCAAGAAAGTATAATTGCAATGGGTTCAAGAGTAAACTTGAGTTCCTGACTTTGATAATATAATGTGGTTATACACAGTGTTAACATTAAAGGAAGCTAAGTGAAAGATGTATGTATGGGAATGTACTGTAATATTTTGCAATTTCCCTGTAAATCTAAAATTATGTCAGAATAAAAAGTCAGAAAACATACATGGGAAGAAAGTAATTAGTAGTAGTGTAGGAAATTTCCTTACAGAGTTTTCCAGAAAAGCTAAGGAAAACAAATAATAGCTTGAGGAGGAAATGGAATCAAAAAAGTTCTTTGTTTCTTTCTTTTCAGCTAACAGAAACAGCACCATGTCTGTAGATTAATGGGAATTATCTGATAGAAAGATAAAATCAGATGATGCAGGAAAGAAAACATTGCTGGAGTAAAGTCCTTGAACAGGTAAAAGAGTTACAAACTAGTTTACCTGTGGGACCCCTGGCCAGAACCAGGAAGAGCAGGTGGAAAGGTACAGAGACTGGCTTCAGGTAGATGTGTAAATGCTGTCTGATTCCTTCAGATTACTCATGACAGGGAAAAGCAAGGTCACAAGTGAGAAGGAAGATGGTGGCCAAAGTGCAGGAGAGTCGGAGTTTGGAAGAGAAAGGATAATGAAGAAAGAGGAAAAGAATGAAACAGTCCCCTAGAGGGTGACAGGGAGGCTAGGGGATAGCATCTGAGAGCTGGGAAAGTGATTAGCGTACAGATAAGGAAGAAAGCCTGGATCTGGAGGCCCAGTGGGGACCAGTCAATATGCTTCTCTTCTCTCTTCCGATCATTCTCAGTAGTAATAACTCCGATTGACAGGCCATGCCAAGGAAAGTTCTAGAAGCAATGGCACAGCCCACCTCTATAATTTTGGTGTGGCCATAAAAAATTACCAAAATCTTTGGAATCCCAGCCTAACACCTGTGAGCATTAATTGAAAAAGTCACAAGTGTACTGGGTTCGGTACTAAAATTTTTTTGAAACTGAAAGACAAATTAAATAAAAAAAATTTTTTTAATTACCAAAATCGTCACACATCTAACATTGAACAACTTCCCATCAGCAGAATCTCAACTGCTGTGAAATAAAAGTCAAATCACACTGCCCATCCACCTTTCCGAACTGACCATGATGCGTTGCATAGCTATATACATTAATTAGGGTTTCCCAGGTGGCGCCAGTGGTAAAGAACCTGCCTGTCAACATAGGAGACCTGGATTTGATCCCTGGGTCAGGAAGATCCCCTGGAGGAGGAGAACACTCCAGTATTCTTGCCTGGAGAAGCCCATGGACAGAGGCGCCTGGTGGGCTACAGTCAGTGGAGTTGCAAAGAGTTGGAAACGACTGAAGCACCTTATATTAGCACATATATTAATTATATGTTTTAAAACACATAACTTTTTAAAGCAGTGACATTATTTAAGAGTTAAAACTCCACGAGGAGTTGAAAAAAGTTGGAAAAAGTTTCATCTTTGGTCATCGAAGTGCTGAAGTCCTTCCATATTACCCCTGCTAATGTCATAGACAGGTTTCCCCAACTAGGGGCCTCCCCTCAGAAGGAGGGCTGGAGGAGGAGCATCCCTGGAGAATGCTTTCTCTCCACTGAGCCGTCCGGGTGAACACTCTGAATTGAGTGACATTTCAACCAAGAGTCAAGGGAGATGGTTACCGCCTCCCTAATAAATCCTCCAGTTCTTTAAGCTGGTCCCTGAGCCTTGGAAAGGGCAGAGGGCCTTGATTTCCAGTTTCCTGGACTACTGGGTAATTTGCCTCCTGCAGAGAACAGATGAAAACCAAGACTAAAAGCCTCACAAAGTGAGGTGGAGACACTAAGCAATTATTTTTGATAGCTTGGACAAAACTCACCTATTCATGAAGGAAAAGGAGGCACAAGGGAACTTAAAGTTCTACAGAGCCCACCCAGGGAATCAAATTTCCAGAAAGCTGCAAGTTATCCACTTCAATGCCACTAAAATAATTCTGAACAGATTCTTCTCCCCCACCAGAAATCCCGAGTAAATGGGATGAAGTTTCTGTGCCAGATTTCCTGCACTCCCTAACCCCTACCTGCTGCTAGCAGCCTCAGGGGAGCTGGCTCTTACAAAACAGTTATGTTCCTCACAACCATGATGGTAAGAAGGGCACATTTATTCCATTTGTTTAAACTCTAACTCCTATCAAATTCTACCAGGACTTAGTGCAGGCCCTGGTTATTTGTTAGAATCCAGGTTTTGACCTGATCTTTTCCCCATAATTGTATCCCTCTAGCACTGCATGTGTAAGTTAAGTGAAAAAGACAGCGGCAATGTTAGGAAGAAATTATGGAGCGGGCGTCTCAAAGTACAGTTCTAACAGTTATAAGGAACTATCTGGCCAGGAAGCCCTAATGCCTCCATTAATAAAGCTATTAATTTTGAAAAGCCTTGACAGCCATGACATCTTTTTTTCAGAAAGCAAAAAACACTTTTTCTTTATCTCCAGAATTCCTTCTTCTCTGTACATAGTAGCTGCCTCCAACCCCCCTTCACTGCCTGTTTTAATTTGTCTTTAATATCAGATGTGCCTTATCGATTTCTTCTGTGTATATTTTCATTCTGAATAATTCAGAGGCATGCCCTCCCACCTCCCCCCACATTATGGTCAATAACAGGAGCAAATTTTGAGGATAATCGATGGAGCCCTCACTGAGGGTTCCTGTATTGCTATCCCCCGAAGTGAGGGAGGGGGAACAGCAGGCAATAATACGACCCCACAGTCAATCACTGCTACCAGCAAATGAGCCAACACAGGTTTCCGTGAGGAGTGGAGATCCATACCGCTGGCCCAATAGGTCTGCTAATAGTCCGCCCTTTTTACTTTCCATCTCAAGGCACTCCAGCTGTGCCAGGGAGGGTGATGGTCCTTTCTCATATACATTTTCTTTTCTACTAATGTCATTTTAAAATCAAGTCTTAAAGGTGTCATCTTTTATACAAATATGTACCTCCTGTAATGCATCAAACCTTAACGATTCGTTCATATTTTAGCCAAGCTTTTTCCAAAATAGGGTAGGGAAATTGGAGAGGTTCCAAGAAATCAGTCCAGGGAATAAATGTCACTTTTTAATTCAGATAATATGGTTGAAATTAATTATCATAAAGCTGACAGAAACGATGCAAGTTTGTCTAGTCTCCTTTCACTGCGGTAAAAACACATTTTCTGTGCCTGTTTTGATGCTGGCCTTTGTCCAAGTCTTTGTCACACTCAATTTACTACAAAATTGGCAGCCCTCTATCTCATAAAAGAATCCAAGTGTAATGATAAATATTGGTCCCTCTGCACAGTATGACAAATGTAAGTCAGAGTAGACCTAACAAGTGTCAGATTGTTGGACTTCAATAATTATTATATTTCACATTTTATTTCTCTTTCTTAAGATATTTTCATAAAATTCCAATTTAACGGGATATACTAGAAGTCAGGAGGGCTTTTGCATTCTCTCAGGGATGTTGATACCAGGACAAGTGTGGAAAAAGGCCCAGGTTAACAAGAGCAGCTCAGTTTCAATTATGTGAAGTAAATGGTCTTTTTTAGGTCGGATGGTTTTTGAAAACTGTTTGAAGGTCTGAGGTGATTTACCTGCAGTTTGTCTTGATCTTTCAAAATACGGGCTTTCACACAACTCAATTTGAGTTTTGAATAGAATTATGATATGTCTGCTTGTCATAAACAAATATTTCTACAGTAAATTTTAACAAACCACCAAGAAATCCCTAAATAATTGTTGGTATAAACTAAAGGCTATAGAGTTAATATCTCTTACAACAGATATCTGGTTTTGCTTATCTCCAGAGGAGATCCATAAAATTTTGAAAACATCTGCAGTTAATTGCTAAACAGCTTATAGTTAAATAGTAGCTCAATGTATATAAAGTAAAAGAGGAAATTATAAGTCCTGGTTTAGTTTACCATAGATAACTTATTTATAAATCTCTATAATTTATTATTAATATCCTTATGCAATAATCACTCATGCGTATAAACACAGTTAACCTTAAAATTTTATTCTGATTCCCGTTCCTTTACAAAAGAGATATTTTGGCTTCAGGATTCATTAGTCTTAAAAGTTTTTGGAAGACATTAAAGCAGTATGTTAACATTATATCTTACAGAAAAAAACAGTGATTCCTTGTTCATGATTTTACTCTATTAATCAGTAAATTTCACAGTGAAAACAATTACTTTCATTAAAATATTACACTTTCCTTGGAATTAATTTTAGGGTTAAGACTGGTAATTTCAAAAAGAAAAGAAAAGAATGTGCAGGGATAAATTATTTGTGATGTTAAAATTTATTTTGTAAATATTAGCAAGGCTTTCCTACTGCAAATTATAACATTAGTACTCATAGACTCCAATTGCTTTCATCAGAACAGGTCATTATCTGACTTGCTCTTGTCCTCAAAGGGAAAAACACAATTTTGGAGTGAATTCTTAGTGAATTATATGGTGGATGAAGCTATATTGAATGAAGATATAGAATAGAATGGAAAAACTGATTCTTTTTTTAGTTAATCGTTGATAACATGTAGAAACAGACAGTTGCTGGGGTTGATTGAATGCTGATGTAATCAATAGAAAACTAGCAAACACAGCCTATTCTAAAGCAACAACTGGAGTTATTTAATAAAGTCAAAATTAGTAATATAATGCTTTTAGCCTGTTTTTATTGGTCAGCTATAAACATTTTATAGATTGACATTAAAAATTGATATCGAAATTATAAATCTATCTAGAATTGAAACAGGAAAAAGAATTGGTTTAAGTAAGGAGACCTGGGGATTCTCAGATGGCTGAGGGATAAAGAATCTGCCTGCCAATGCAGGAGATGCAAGAGACATGGGTTCGATTCCTGGGTCAGGAAGATCCCCTGAAGAAGGAAATAGCAACCCACTCCAGTGTTCTTGCCTGGGAAAGCCCATGGACAGAGGAGCCTGGTGAGCTAGATCCATGGGGTAGAAAAGAGCCAGACACGACTGAGTGACTGAGCATGCACACACAAGGAGGCCTGGTCCCAAGGTCTGTGCCAGAAGCGCTACAAACCAGCAGTATGATCTTAGGTGGGGTATGGCTGACTCATGTTGATGTATGGCAGAAACCAACACAATATGGTAAAGCAATTATCTTCCAATTAAAAATAAATTTAAAAAAACACGTATAAAAAATAAAATAATAATAATAATGGGAGCTACCATTTATTGGAAGTTTTTTTTGGACCGGGGTCATTTCATTTTCTCAAAGCCTTATGGAGCAGGTACCATTCTTATTCCCATTTTGCAGATAAGAAACTGAGGACACAGAGAAGTAATAATTTGCCTGCACTCTCACACCTCATAAGTGACAGAGTCACAGAGCTGGAAACTCAGGTCTGGCTGGTTCTTAAGCACAATAAATATGTGTCTTCTGTACAAATATGAAGGGTGGAGCAAATGGTCCCCTTCCACTTCTAAAATTCCTCACTCCTCATCCTTATATGCACTCCCAAGCAGAGGATTCCTCAACTTTTTAATGGAGGAGCCCCTTTTTGCTGCCCAAATGCTTCCAGTCACTACAAGGAGAGAGAGTATAGGAAAGTCACTGAGGAAAAAAAAAAATGGGGAAGGGGCACCACAGCCAGCTCACTGCCCTCCCCTCAAGAATCTCAGAAAATTGGGTGGAAATTTAAAAATACAACAAACTTGTGCATGTAACAGCACAAGAAGCAGACTCCCAAATACAGAGAACAACAGTGGCTACCTGTTGATGGGGGGCTCCGTATAGGGGTGGGAAGTGGGAGATACAAACTACTGGCTGTAATATAGGCTCACCAATGTGTTGTACAACATGAGGAGTATAGCCAATACTTTGTAATAACTGTAAATGGACAGCAAGCTTTAAATTGTAAAAAAAAAAAAAAAAAGGAAGACGACGACGAAGAAGAATTTAAAACATAAAACAAAAGTAAAAATAAAAAGGAAAAAAAGGAACTGTGGAAATAGCTCATCAGAATGATCCCTGCCACAGCTAGGACCTCTTGCCCACCATAGATGGTCTCGCTAAGAAGATGCAGGACTGTGGCAAGGGATGACAGCATATGCTAAATCAATAGCTGGAAAATATGCTTCATTATAACTGCCTTGCAGGCATTGTCCTTGGGTCAATCTTTCCAACTCATAGCCCAGACAGTCTCCTGGCACTCTGAGACAAAATTCACAATAACATCCTACATAAAATACAACTCTGCTCAAAGTAGTTTTACATCCAGACTATTAATGAGAAATTGCTTAAGAGACCTGGTACCCTGATCTCAGGAAGAGCCCTAGGGTCAGGGGGTGTATATAGTAGGACAAGCAGAGGTTTGGATCAAACCCTTTCTGTCATGCTCTGTGTGGTCTTGAGAAATTTATGTCACGTCTTTGAGCTCTGGTTTCCTCATCTAAGGGAAAAAGTGTAACAGAATGTAGCTCATAGGTTCACCATCAACATGCCCATCGACACAGGGTAGTTATGAGAGTCAGCAAGATCATGGTTGCACAGTGAGTGCCTGACACAATGCAGGAGCTCAATAACCATCAGTTCTCATGTTCTGTGTTCCCATCACAGAAAGATGCTTCTCTCACTAGGTCATCAAGGAAAGATATTAGCTTAATTACTCCAAAGTTGGAAAATTTGAGTATTATTTAAATTTCATCTTAATTTGAAAAAACCTCAGGATGCTATTTTCAATGAAATGTATCAATCATAACACTTGGAACTCAGATGCTACACTTTGGCTAAATGACTTACTGTGTAAATGGCCATTTACAACACACTTGAAAACTACAAGTGAGCTGCCATAGAAAGATAGCCTTTTCTCAGACTCTTTAAAAAAATTTTTAACTAATAATCTGCTTTAATCAGATTTGTTTAAAAGGACAGAACCACCATTGCACATTGACTTTACCGAGCACACAGAGAGGGATATAAAACCTAGATATTGGTCTCTTAGTTTGTCCTTTCCATCAGAAGTTGGAATAAGTAGCTGACTCCAGAGTTGGAAATCCTTGTAAAGGGGGAACTCAGTGCCCAAGAATCTGGATTGATAGATGCCAGGGAGAGGCAAAAAATAGATCAAGGCCCCTATCAAGGGCCTTAATCCCTACCAGTTTGTCCAAGCCAACTCTGGAAGCCCGATCTTGTTCTTAACTCCACTGCCCAAGGACTAGACATGGTCATGTGCCCTGGCACCCAATGAGATACATCCTTAAGAGCCCTGTGGGTCTCCCATACATATAGGGATACATCCATGTCTATATATTAATATTTAGGTGCATAGTCATTTAGCTGCATTGAAATACATTGAAGCATTATGGATATAATTTTAGCAAAGTAAATGGCAACTTTTTATATGGGCATTCAAGAAAGAAAGATGTCTCTCTTATGCAGGCCGTAATTGTGGAACTTATGCTAATGGAATCATTGTAACACTTTATTCATAAGGGTCATTTATAAATGATGTATGAATGTCCATAAATGTCTCTCTTATTTGCTATTAATAGTTAGGAATGCTATTATTTTTACATAAGCCAAGTGAGATGCCTTTCAAAGGAAAGCCACAATAGATATAATCTGTTGGAATGAGTCTGCAGACAAAATAAGCATATTTTTGCTTGGTTATTAACTACAATAAAGTATTTCCACATGGGTTATTTAAGGTTTTATTTAGATTTCATCTTTAATTTGGAAAAACCTCAGGGTGCTATTTTCAATGAAATGTATCAATCATAACACTTGGAACCCAATTATTACACTTCAGCTAAGTTACTTACTGTGATCTTACCATTTACAGCACACTTCAAAACCATAAGTGAGTTGTCATAAAAAGATGTCCTTTTTCCCAGACTCTGCTTTTTTTTTTTAAACTAATAATCTGCTTTAATCAAATTTGTTTAAGGGGAAGGGACCACCACACATTGTCATTACCTGGCATAGTGAAGGGAATATAAAACCTACAGTTTCTGGTCTTTAGTTCATCCTTCTTATCAGAAGTAGAAAGTTAAATACTGTCTTGCCCTTCTTCTCAGTGTTAGAGGGAAGGTTTAAGAGTTAGAAGTTCCTAAATGATCTTGTTGGAATTTGTTATATCCTGTTAAATGTTCTATTGATAGAATTTTATGAAATTATTTGTTTCAGATGTAGCAGAAAAGGCAAATATTTTCCAGGGTGATGTTTAAAGATAGCCCAGGGGCTTCCCAGGTGGCTCA
Organism: Bubalus bubalis; assembly: GCF_019923935.1. Lineage (NCBI taxonomy): Eukaryota > Metazoa > Chordata > Mammalia > Artiodactyla > Bovidae > Bubalus > Bubalus bubalis. The sequence continues at coordinate 36,072,627 of NC_059169.1, read as the reverse complement.
GCACTAAAGAATCTGCCTTGCAATGCAAGGGACAATGGTTCAATCCCTGATCTCGGAAGATTCGCATTTGTCACAGAGAAGTTAAGCCCGTGGGCCACAACTACTGAGCCCACTCACCCTTGAGCCCATGCTTTGCAACAAGAGAAGCCACTGCAGTGAGAAGCCAGCACATAGCAAGTAAGAGAGTAGCCCCCCCGGCCCCAACTAGTGAAAAGCCAGCACAGCAACAAGGACCCAGCACAGACAAAAATAAATAATTATTTTTAAAAAATAAGGGCTTCCTAACCTAGATGTCCATTGGCAGACAAATGGATAAGAAAGCTGTGGTACATATACACAATGGAATATTACTCAGTCATTAAAAAGAACGCATTTGAATCAGTTCTAATGAGGTGGATGAAACTGGAGCCTATTGTACACAGTGAAGTAAGTCAGAAAGAAAAACATCAATACAGTATATCAATGCATATATATGGAATTTAGAAAGATGGCAATGATGACCCTATATGTGAGACAGCATAAGAGACACAGATGTAAAGAACAGACTTTTGGACTCTGTGGAAGAAGGTGAGGATGGGATGATTTGAGAGAATAGCATTGAAACATGTATATTACCATATGTGCAATAGATTTCCAGTCCAGGTTCAATGCATGAGACAGGGTGCTCAGGGCTGATGCATTGGGATGACCCTGAGGGATGAAATGGGGAGGGAAGTGGGAGGGGGGTTCAAGATGGGGAACACATGTACACCCATGGCTGATTCATGTGAATGTGTGGCAAAAACCACCACAATATTGTAAAGTAATTAGCCTCCAATTAAAATTTTAAAAAAAGAAAAAGAAGAGGAAAATAAGGGGGAAAAAAATAAAGGCAAGGGGGAATGAGAAAGTGAAAAAAATAAGTAAATAAGGGCTTCCCTAGTAGATCAGCTGGTGAAGAATTCACCTGCAATGCAAGAGACCCCAATTCAGTTCCTGGGTAAGGAAGATCCGCTGGAGAAGGGATAGGCTACCCACTCCAATATCGGGCTTCCCTGGTGGTTCAGACAGTAAAGAATCTGCCTTCAATGCAGGAGATCTGGGTTCAATCCCTGGATTGGGAAGATCCCCTGGAGGACGGGACAGCTACCCACTTAAAAAAAATAAAGATAGCTCAATGGATGTTTTGCACAGAGAGTCACTCAGAGGTAGCATGGGCAGTGGTCATCCAGCTTTTAGACTTCTGTGCTCCCCAAAAAAGGTATGAATGTGGTAGGCCCAGGAGGGTCCAGACTGCCACCTCCACTCTTTGGAAGTTGATGGTTGAGACCCAAAGGGAGAGAACCACAAAGTAACTTCCAGCTAGAGACTGAACTGTGCCATGCCACATGAGACCTGCTAGCAGAGGGAGGGGGAAAGAACCTGCCATCCTCTTTGTCTAGCTTCTCTGACCACGTGCCCTTCCTCTCTGTATGGAAAGGTTGGACTTCAAGCAGACCTAGAGTATCAGCTTCCCGGCCCTGCCCCGCAGGTCATTTCCAAGCCTCAGTGTCCTTTAACTTGCAGTTTTGATGCCTACTTAATAAAAGTTCACACCACCTAAGAAGGGAGGCACTTTTAGCTTCTTCTGATTACCACCAAGGATGACAGGTGGAACTCTATGAGAGCTGGGGGAGAGAGCTGGGGGACAGGGCTGGAGGAGGAAGGATCCCAGGCTCAGAGGTCAGCAGGTAGAGGACAATCTCAGTCAGATTTATCGTTTTGCCTGGGGCCAGATTAGTCTAAAAGCTTCACGCTTTTGCACAGATCTCCCCCAGGATTAACAGCTCACGGAGGGGTCACGTGCGTATGGCCTCACTCTCACCCCTCTGGGTAAACATCAGAAAATCTGGCAATGTACCATCCAATTATACATCCATCCTTTGGCCTCATGTGCATGATGGTTCCGGGGTCGGGGAGGAAAGATTTTTGATAACACAGGAAACTTTCAGTTCCTGTGAATAAAACTAGGAAAGCTTGTCAACCATGCCCAGGGCTGTCAGAGCACAGGCACAGGCGAAGGGGCGGAAATTCTGGTTAGGACGTTGCTCCTTATTCCAGGTCAGAAGCTTCATTTCTCTGACTGGACTTTTTAATTTTAATTATAGAAATGCAAGGCCAGGTGAAAGAAAACTGTGGCAAATGTTAATTAGACAAAGAGAAAGGGATGGATGACTGGATAGATAGAGAGACAGAGAGATGGATGAATAGAGGGATGGATGGAGAGAGATGGATGAATGGATAGACTTCATGTGCTTAGACATTGTTTTGTTTAATTCTCACAAGCCTGTGGGGCAACCAGTCTTGTTCATCATAATTCACATATAAATAAACGGAAACTGATACATATGTGTTAGTATTCATATGCATCTTTTTTATTCCAAAATCCATTTTTGAGCATGTCATGCTTACTCTATTGCCTTTCCTCACATATGTCACGAAACTGGGTTATATAAGTAACACTTTAATGGGCCAAAATTTGATCCAAGTAATATTATAGAATGAGATTGAAAGTGAAAGTAAAGTCGCTCAGTCGTGTCCGACTCTTTACGACCCCGTGGACTGTAGCCCACCAAGCTCCTCCATCCATGGGATTCTCCAGGCAAGAATACTGGAGTGGGTTGTCATTTCCTTCTCCAATGAGATTAGAAAGCAAGAAATAGATGTTGCCTCTCTGATCTCCAAAGTGTCATAACGTACTTCCAGTAACGAAGACAGCCAGGCATCTCAGATAGTCCTTTTCTCTGTGTCCTAGCTTTGATGCATGTGGTGTAATAACAACGGGTCAAGAAAAGATGGTAGTTGTGCTGTGGGTTACATGTTCAACCCCTTTGATTTTTTTTTTCTTATAATTTAGTCTGTTGTAGAGTTCAGTTGAGTTCAGTTCAGTTCCGTCGCTCACTCGTGTCCGACTCTTTGAGACCACATGGACTGCAGCATACCAGGCTTCCCTGTCTGCCACCAACTCCTAGAGTTTGCTCAAACTCATGTCCATTGAGTTGGTAATGCCATGCAACCATCTCAACCTCTGTCATCCCCTTCTCCTCCTACCTTCAATCTTTCCCAGCATCAGGGTCTTTTCAAATGACTCAGTTCTTCCCACCAGGTGGCCAAAGTATTGGAGTTTCAGCTTCAACATCAGTCCTCCCAGTGAATATTCAGGACTAATTTCCTTTAGGATGGACTGGTTGGATCTCCTTGTAGTCCAAGGGACTCTCAAGAGTCTTCTCCAACACCAGAGTTCAAAATCTTCAATTCTTCGGTGCTCAGCTTTCTTTATAGCCCAACTCTTACATCCATACATGACTACGCGGAAAAACCACAGCCTTGACTAGATGGACCTTTGCTGGGAAAGTAATGTCTCTGCTTTTTAATATGCTGTCCAGGTTGGGCTTCCCTGATATCTCAGTTGGTAAAGAATCTGCCTGCAATGCAGAAGACCCTGGTTCAATTCCTGGATCCAGAAGATCCCCTGGAGAAGGGACAGGCTACCCACTCCAGTATTCTTGGGCTTACCTTGTGGCTCAGCTGGAAAAGAATCTGCCTGAAATTCAGGAGATCTGGGTTCAATCCTTGGGTTGGGAAGATCCCCTGAAGAAGGGAAAGGCTACTCACTCCAATGGTCTGGAGAATTCCATGGACTGGTCCATGGGGTCGCAAAGAGTTGGACATGACTGAACGACTTTCACTTCACTTCACTTCATTTCACACTGGTCATAACTTTTCTTCCAAGAAGTAACTGTCTTTTAATTTCATGGCTGTAGTAACCATCTGCAGTGATTTTGGAGCCCCAAAAAATAAAGTCTCTCACTGTTTCCCCATCTATTTTCCATGAAGTGATGGGACCGGATGCCATGATCTTAGTTTTCTGAATGTTGAGCTTTAAGCCAACTTTTTCATTCTTCTCTTTCACTTTCATCGAGAGGCTCCTTATTTCTTCACTTTCTGCCATAAGGGTGGTGTCATCTGCATATCTGAGGTTATTGATATTTCTCCCAGCCATCTTGATTTCAGGTTGTGCTTCTTCCAGCCCAGTGTTTCTCATAATGTACTCTGCATACAAGTTAAATAAGCAGGGTGACAATATACAGCCTTGACATACTCCTTTTCCTATTTGGAACCAGTCTGTTGTTTTAGAGTTAACCTAACTTAAAGCATTAAGTTTATAGACACTGCAAGAGATTATCCCTTACCCTAGGTATGCCTTGGATATTTATAATTCAAGTAGCTTTAGCTGGAGAGGGAACTTGAGAGAGGAAAGGGCAGTGCAAGTGGGCAAGTAAAAATAGGATTGCTGAGAAACTGGATAATTTAATGAAGATCCCCTGAGAAGAGAATGGCAACCCACTCCAGTATTTTTGCCTGAAGAATTCCATGAACAGGGGAGCCTGGCAGGCTACAGCCCATGGGGATGCAAAGAGTCGGACATGACTAAGTGACTACCACCACCACCACAACTCAAAGCGGGAAAAAAAAATTGAGAATGTAAAAAGAAGTCTGTGGCTCCCATAGAATTAATTGTAAAGAAGATATTATCAAAATTTTTGTCCATTTTTCTGTTACAGTCATAGTATCAGATTAAATTATTAGGAGAAGAATGCAAGTGAGTTCATATTTTTACCCTTTGCCACCAGGAAAATCACATATATGCCAAGTTTCTGAGCTATTAGAATGGCTTAAATCAAGCAAGTCTCTTGGGTGGACATGCTTTTTCTAGAGGGAGAGTGAGATTCAGCGGGAAAAGCTCAGGTGGGTCTCGCCCAGGAGGAAGGCACACTAGCTAACTGGCAGCCTTTGGCAGGACCCCAGTCAACAGCGAGCAGAGAAAGAACCAGAACCAGGTAAACCAAACCTCGTTCAGTTTTACTGTAAATGTCATTGCGTAAGATGACAACAACTGCCCTTTACTGACAGCATCCAGTTAAGACCTTCAATTATATTACCTCATTTAAATTTTATGGGAACTCTATCAATAACCTCAGATATGCAAATGACACCATCCTGATGGCAGAAAGCGAAGAAAAACTAAAGAGCCACTTGATGAAAGTGAAAGAGGAGAGTGAAAAAGTTGGCTTAAAACTCAACATTCAGAAAACTAAAATCATGGCATCCAGTCCCATCACTTCATGGCAAATAGATGAGGAAGCAATGGAAACAGTGAGAGACTTTATTTTTTTTTTGGCTCCAAAATCACTGCAGATGGTGACTGCATCCATGAAATTAAAAGATGCTTGCTCCTTGGAAGAAAGGCTATGACAAACCTAGACAGCATATTAAAAAGCAGAGACACTACTTTGTCAACAAAGGTCCATCTAGTCAAAGCTATGGTTTTTCCAGTAGTCACGTATGGATGTGAGAGTTGGACTATAAAGAAAAATGAGCGCCGAAGAACTGATGCTTTTGAACTGTGATGTTGGAGAAGACTCTTTGGAGTCCCTTGGACTACAAGGAGATCCAGCCAGTCCATCCTAAAGGAAATCAGTCCTGAATATTCATTGGAAGGACTAATGCTAAAGCTGAAACTCCAATACTTTGGCTACCTGATGCAATGAACTGACTCATTTGAAAAGATGTTGGGAAAGATTGAAGGTGTGAGGAGAAGGGGACGACAGAGGATGAGATGGTTGAATGGCATCATCAACTCAATGGACATGAGTTTGAGTAAACTCCAGGAGTTGGTGATGGACAGGGAGGCCTGGAGTACTGCAATCCATGGGGTCGCAAATAATCGGACACGATTGAGCAACTGAACTGAACTGAACTATTGATTCTACCATTTTCAACCCCATTTTAACAATAAATAAAAGGGGCTTCAGAGAAATTAGGTAATTTATTCACACATACAGTGTGAGTGTGGCAAAGCTGTAATTCAGGCCATCTTGTTTCCAACCTCTAATATTAAATGTGTGTGTTTGTGCTAAGTTGCTTCAGTCATGTCTGACTCTTTGCGATACTACGGACCATAGCCCGCCAGGGTCCTTTGTCCATAGGATTCTCCAGGCAAGAATACTAGAGTGGGTTGGCATGCCCTCCTGCAGGGGACCTTCCTGACTCAGCAATAGAACCTGCATCTCTTACATCTCCTGCGTTGGCAGGTGAGTTCTTTACTACTAGCGCCCACCTGGGAAGCCCCTAATATTAAATATTAACATCTAAATCCAAATAACTGACTATCCAATCAACTGTATTTTTTTCCTGATCTCTGCTAATATTAGAAAGAGCAAACCAAACCATAAGAGGGATTTAATATAAAAAACAAATTAAAATATATCTACACTGTGTTCTCAGAGCAGTAGAAATTCACTGTGTTATTACCTCATTCATTCTGTAAGTAGATAGGAATTTATTAAGAATTTATGTTTAGATACAGAAAACAAGCTTACAGTTACCAAAGGGGAAAGGGAGTGGGGTGATAAATTAGGGGTATGGGATTAACATATATAAACCATTGTATATGAAATAGATGAGCAACAAGGATATACTGTATAGCACTGGGAATTAAGCCCACTATCTTGTACAATACTGTGTAATCTATAACATCATAATCTGCAAAAATACTGAATCACTATTCTGTACACCTGAAACTAAGACAATACTACAAATCAACAACGCTTCAATAATAACTGAAAAAAGGATTTATGTTTAGACTTAACAAAGATCGTCAATAAAGTCTAATATTAAATGCTATGTTTGTGTATTAGGTATCTACTATAAATGTATTTTATTATATTAGCAATAAGGTTATACAAAATATTTTAAACACAGTGTCAAATGAGATTTTTTTAAGAGGGCAGGAGTTTCTGTTTTAACGCACAGGTTAAACCAACTAACTATTCCCTGAACATGACAGTTACTGAGGTTTTACTTAGCTGATTTGCTAAGTCACAACTGTCTGGTTACCAAATTAGTGCATTCACGGTATCTGGAATATACTCAAATAACATTTACTAATTGCATTAAATGTATTTTTCCTTTTCCATACTCCAGTGAAATCTCCATCTTTTGGCTTTAAAACCACATTTTTAGTGCCCATTGTAATGCATACTGAGATTCCAAGACAATTCCATAAACACATCATATAAAGTATAGCAAGAATATATATGCTATTAAGTAAAATAAACTGGAAACTCTTGTCTAACATGACCATAATTCATTTCACAAATATTTATTAACACTTTGCTTTGCTTCGCCTGAATGACAGGGATGTGAATATGCATATGGACTTTTAAAGGAGTGTTTCAATCATCACCATAATTAAAAAAACTAAAGCCAGATGGCCTATCAACTTAGCAAGGCTTAGTGCAAGAAACAAGCAAATCAGCGGTGACGCTGCCTAGAAAAGACCATGCACATTTCTCGGTATGTAATAAGCACACGATTAATACTTCCTGGTTGGGTAAAAAAGAGTTCTGCCAGAATATATTTTAAAGTAAGATTGACAACTTAAGTAAATGTATATGTAATTGTATACAGCAGTAAATGTATACTGCTGTCCTGCAACATAACACTTACCAGGGACTCAGAAAGACAAAGACCAAGATAAGAGAAGGCTTCTACACCATTAAATAGACATCAAAGAAAGTCAAGTCAGAATGGCCAGGCTCTCATCCAGGCCCTGCCATGTACGAGCTGTATTTCCATAAATTACTCTGCCACCTTGAGCATGTCTTCAACTGCACCCTAACTTACAGGGCTGCTGTCAGAGTCTGTGTTAATAAAAGTGCCTAGAAAGTGCTGACACATGAAGACCCTCCATGGAAAGTAATTAGTGTAGTGTTAGGGACTGAATTGTGTCCCCACTCCCAAAATTCATATGCTGAAGCCCTACCTCCCAGTACTTCTGAAGGAGACTTTATTTGGAGATAGGGCCTCTACAGAGATAATGAAGGTGGTATGAGATCATATGGGAGCTATCCTGGTGGCTCAGATGGTAAAGAGTCTGCCTGCAATGTGGGAGACCCAGGTTCGATCCCTGGGTCCAGAATATCTCCTGGAGAAGGGAATGGCAACCCACTCCACTATTCTTGCCTGAAGAATCCATGCACAGAGGAGTCTGGCAAACTACAGTCTGTGGGGTCTCAAAGAGTCGGACACGATGAGTGACTTCATCCAATATGACCGGTGTTCTAATAACAGAGGAAATTTGGACAAGCAGAGAGGCACCGGGGCTGTGAGGGCCAAGAGGGCAACCGTGATGAAGAAGCAAGAAGAAGGCAGCATGTTCCAGCCCAGGAGACGGGCCTCCAAAGAAACCAACCCTACCTGCACCTGGACCTTTAGCCTCTAGAACAATGAAAAAATAAGTTTCTGTTGTATAAACCACCTGGTCTGGTGGTATTTGTTATGGCGGCCTTAGCAAATTAACATGTAGAGTCATTGCTATCTTTCTCAAAGTAGCTTCATTTAAGAGAAGTCTAGAATTGAATGACAATGTGATTGAGGGAAGCTCCTAAACGTTGTCTTTGGAGAGGGTTCAGCATTTATCCCCACATCTAGTCCTGCTCCCTGGCACATAGTACCTTCTTAGTAAGTATTTATTGAATGAATGGATGAATGAATATTAATAAGAAGATAAGTCTCCAGTGCCAAGTATACTGCAACCAACAGCTGATAGGTTCCTGGGAACAATGGCTAAATGCTTATTAGAAGCCAGGTGCAGTGCAGTAAAAACTATAAAAAGCAAATGCAAGAACATAAAACTTTAGGAGTCTGAGGGTTTTTAGAGAAAGGAAAACTGGTCCATGTTACCACTTCATTATCTTTGTAAACACTGCTGTGTAATCGCTAGTCCAGGGGGGCAATGCTGCTATGGGAAGGAGCCACAGGCTGGAAGCTAGAAGTTTGCTTTCTTGTTCTGTCACTTGTGAGAATCTATGGGGGAAAGTCACTTAGCCATTCTGAGCCTCTGTTTCCTCTTCTGTAAAACAGCAATATCGATACCTACCCTGCTTACGGCATAAAGCTGTGGTGAACGTCTAAGGAAAAGCTGTATGAAGATAATCTATAAACTATAAGTGTTATGTGGATTAAAGGCATCCTGTTTATAATGATAACCTTGAATCAAGTAAATACTAGCTTATAGTCTGTATATAAAGTTTTTTTTTGTTAAAAGCAGTACACAAAAGCATTCCATTTAAATTGACAATCTGTTTAAAAAGTTCAGGCCATGTAAATGTTTTCCTGGAAAATTCACCAATGTGGTACTCACACCTGATAACTCTGGATAAATGTGGTCATCCTTCATTGTTTTAAGATGGGATTTTTAATGATAATTATTTGAATTTTTTTTTGATTTGGGCAGTTCTGATTCTTAGATTCATGATTTTCTAGAATTATTATAGTAATATTAATCAAAAAGTTCCAGTGAAAAATGGAAATTATTCTTCTGAGTGATAAGGATACAGAAAAGAAAAACACAAGACATCTGTGCAAATAGAGATATATTTTAGATTTGTTTAGTTGTTTAATATATTTACATTTCAATTATTCTAAAAATTCAATACAGAAAACATAAAACCTTATTCCATAGACATATCCACAACACATTTTCCCCTGCCTTACACAAAACTAATGGAAAGGAAAGCAAAACAATAGAGGAAAAGAAAAAGGAGGAAAGTACAGACAGGTAAAATCAATATTTAGCAAAATTCTATAGTTATCAATTAAATTTTTTAAATACTGTCAACACTAATTTTTTAATAAATAGTAGCAAAATATTAATTAATAAATGTTTAGCATTCTACTTAAATATTTGAGAAGCAAAAAACAAAGGAGAAAAGGAAAGATACATCCATTTGAATGCAGAGTTCCAAAGAATAGCAAGGAGAGATAAGAAAGCCTTCCTCAGTGTCCAGTGCAAAGAAATAGAGGAAAGCAATAGAATGGGAAAGACTAGAGTTCTCTTCAAGAAAATTAGAGATACTAAGGGAACATTTCATGCAAAGATGGGTTCAATAAAGGACAGAAATGGTATGGACCTAACAGAAGCAGAAGATATTAAGAAGAGGTGGCAAGAATACACAGAAGAACTGTACAAAAAAGATCTTCATGACCAAGATAATCACGATGGTGTGATCACTGACCTAGAGCCAGACATCCTGGAATGCGAAGTCAAGTGGGCCTTAGGAAGCATCACTATGAACAAAGCTAGTGGAGGTGATGGAATTCCAGTTGAGCTCTTTCAAATCCTGAAAGATGATGCTGTGAAAGTGTTGCACTCAATGTGCCAGCAAATTTGGAAAACTCAGCAGTGACCACAGGACTGGGAAAGGTCAGTTTTCATTTCAGTTACAAAGAAAAGCAATGCCAAAGAATGCTCCAGCTACCGCACAATTGCACTCATCTCACATGCTAGTAAAGTAATGCTCAAAATTCTCCAAGCCAGGCTTCAGCAATACGTGAACCATGAACTTCCAGATGTTCAAACTGGTTTTAGAAAAGGCAGAGGAACCAGAGATCAAATTGCCAACATCCACTGGATCATTGAAAAAGCAAGAGAGTTCCGGAAAAACATCTATTTCTGCTTTAGTGACTATGCCAAAGCCTTTGACTGTATGGACCACGACAAACTGTGGAAAATTCTTTAAAAGATGGGAATACCAGACCACCTGACCTGCCTCTTGAGAAATCTGTATGCAGGTCAGGAAGCAACAGTTAGAACTGGACATGGAACAACAGACTGGTTCCAAATAGGAAAGGAGTACATCAAGGCTGTATACGGTCACCCTGCTTATTTAAATTATAGGCAGAGTACATCATGAGAAACGCGGGGGTGGATTAAGCACAAGCTGGAATCAAGATTGCCGGGAGAAATATCAATAACCTCAGATATGCAGATGATACCACCCTTATGGCAGAAAGTGAAGAACTAAAGAGCCTCTTGATGAAAGTGAAAGAGAAGAGTGAAAAAGTTGGCTTAAAGCTCAACATTCAGAAAACGAAGATCATGGCATCCGGTCCCATCACTTCATGGCAAATAAATGGGGAAACAGTGGAAACAGTGTCAGACTATTTTGGGGGGCTCCAAAATCACTGCAGATGGCGATTGCAGCCATGAAATTAAAAGACGCTTACTCCTTGAAAGAAAAGCTATGACCAACCTAGACAGCATATTAAAAAGCAGAGACGTTACTTTGCCAAAAAAAGTCTGTCTGGTCAAGGCTATGGTTTTTCCAGTAGTCATGTATGGATGTAAGAGTTGGACTATAAAGAAAGCTGAGCACCAAAGAATTGATGCTTTTGAACTGTGGTGTTGGAAAAGACTCTTGAGAGTCCCTCGGACTGCAAGGAGATCCAACCAGCCCATCCTAAAGGAGATCGGTCCTGGGTGTTCATTGGTAGGACTGATGTTGAAGGTGAAACTCCAATTCTTTCACCACCTGATGCGAAGAACTGACTCATTGGAAAAGACCCTGATGCTGGGAAAGATTGAAGGCAGGAGGAGAAGGGGATGACAGAGGATGAAATGGTTGGATGGCATCACCAACTCAATGGACATGAGTTTGGGTAAACTCTGGGAGTTGGTGAAGGACAGGAAGGCCTGGCATGCTGCTGTCCGAGGGGTTGTAAAAAATCAGACACGGCTGAGTGACTGAACTGAACTGAGCTAAATATTTGCAATGCAAATCCTGTCAGTTTCTCATTTTCTTTACTTACAGTAAAAAAAAAAAAAAAAAAAAAAACCTAGTTTCATGCTGTAAGTATGTGGTCAATCGCACCAGTTCTTAAAGGCAAGACATCAACGTTAATGGAGTGACATCAGAATTTGTGGCCTACTCTGACACCATAATTTGTAAGTTTTATTTTATTTATTTTTTTAACTGAGGTAAAGTTGATGCACGGGCTTCCCTGGTGACTCAGATGGTAAAGAATCACCTGCACTGCAGGAGAATTGAGTTCAATCCCTGGGTTGGGAAGATCCCCTGGAGGAGGGCATGCCAATGCACTTCAGTATTCTTGCCTGGAGAATTCCATGGACAGAGGAGCCTGGTGGGCTACAGCCCATGGGGTCCCAAAGTGTTGAACCCGACTGAATGACTAAGCACAGCATATAGTTGATGTACAATATTATAGCAAGTAGCTTTTAAATTCAAGCAGCCTTTTCACAACTAAAGGCATAAACAATTTCACAATATCTTACTAATAATACAGATTGGATTACTTTTTCCAAAGTAATTTTCCCAAGTCAATCTGACATAAAAAATTTCCCCATTCAATTGAGCAGGGAATAATAATTGATTCTAGTTCCACATTTGTAACCCATGTACTATTATAGACCAAGTTTCTTCACTGATATATTGAGAAAGAAATTTTTGGCTTATTTGTCTACCAGAATTAAAGTGTGAATACAAGCAAATGATTTGGATGTATTTGGTGGAGGCACCTGTGTATTGGGGGGTGCATTCAGATTAAGACAGGCACTGTTAATATATGATTCCTGAGTTTGCCCCAAAGGATCATTATCTTAATTTCTCTCCAGATCAAGAGGATGATAAACAAATTTGTAAATCTAATAAAATTTGTACTCAAGAAGAATAGAAAAATATTTTATGCTTTTCCTAGTTGTTTAAAGGTCTTTGAACTGTTTTGGGGTTTTTTTCTGTGTAAACTTTACTTCCTTTTGGGATAAGTTTTATCCTGTTTGTCTCAGCACCAAGAGATTAGCATACAATTTCCTATGCCATTACAGATATTTTGTAGATACAATTGATACATGAAAAAAAGCTTATATTTTTCCTAGGTTTATCTTTTGAGTGTCTTGTATGCATTTCCTTTTTTTAGTTTATTCTAACATGAAGAATTCTAAACATAATAACTTGAAAAAAATAACACAATGAACACTCATATACCTCCATTTAGATAAAGCAATTGTTAATATTTTTCATATTTGCTATATCTTTATATATGTATATAGAGAGATATTCTCAAATATACACAATATCATTATTATACCTAGGAAAAAATTTAATTATCAAATTTTATAGATTAAAAATTATTCCATAAGTACCACCTATATCTAGTTGTTACATATATTTTCCTAATTACCTGTGACTAAAAAAAAGCATCTTACAGCTCATTTGCTACTGACACTTTTGTTGCTGTTTCATATATTTCATGAGTTGTGATAGCTCTTTGTTATCTTTCAATCCAGATCAGTCCCCTTTCTTGCCTTCGTTTTCATGCTATTGAACATTCTTAAGCATTCAGGTCCAATTGTCTTATACACATTCTGGTTGTTTTCTCATAGTGCATCTTAGTTTGTACCTCCATCTCCTGTATTTCTGAAACTATAAGTTAGGTTAGAGGTTTTATTAGATCTAGATTAAACATTTTTGGCCAGAATAATTCATAGATGGTACTGGGTACCTCAGGTTTTATTATATAGTAGCATATATACTCATCCTTCGGTATCCTGGGGGGATTGGTTCCAGCACCTCTGAGTATACCAAACTCCACAGATGTTTAAGTCCCTTATATAAAATGGTATAGTATTTGTTTATACCCTACATATATCCTCCCATATACTTTAAATCATCTCTGCTGCTGCTGCTAAGTCGCTTTAGTCGTGTCCGACTCTGTGCGACCCCATAGACGGCAACCCACCAGGCTCCCCCATCCCTGGGATTCTCCTGGCAAGAATACTGGAGTGGGTTGCCATTTCCTTCTCCAATGCATAAAAGTGAAAAGTGAAAGTGAAGTCGCTCAGTCATGTCCGACTCTTAGCGACCCCATGGACTGCAGCCTACCAGGGTCCTCCGCCCATGGGATTTTCCAGGCAAGAGTACTGGAGTGGGGTGCCATTGTTGCTTATAATATCTAATATAAGTTAAGTACTATGTAAATTGTTATAAATACAACGTAAATGTTTTGTTAACAGTCGCTAGCACATAGCAAATTCAAGTTTTGCTTTGGGAACCCTTCTGGAATGTCTTCCCTGAATATTTTCAGTCCTTGGTTGGTTAAATCCATGGAGGCAGAACCAGGGTCAACTGTAATGTCAGGTTTTTCCTCGAGGAGTCGTGCTAAGTTTCACCAGTTGGTAAAGGTGGTGACCACCTGACCTCTCCATTGTCAACTTACTCTCCAAGGTTTACAATGAATATCGTATTCCTCAGCATCTCTCACCCGGTGCCTTTCGCATGCACTGATCATACTCATACCTGAACCAACTACATTAGGGACTACAAAATGGTGATTTTCTAATTTTATCATTCCTTCAACACTTATTAGTTGACATTTTTCTCTAAGAAAGAATTTTCTTGTGCTTTGTCTATTTCCTCCTCTTCTCTAATTCAATGATCATTTTTAATACTTTATTTTTTAGCCTTCATAACATCTCTAATGTAAGTAATATCATCCGTGTTTATAAAACAGTGAAGAAACTGAAGTACAAAGAATCCAGTAACTTGCTCTAAATAGCTAGTAAGTAGCAGATACAGACATGGAACTTAGATCTCTGATTCATACTCTTATATAATGGCTAATACATCATAGTTATCTCATAATATACAGCCTCCATTGATATGAGGCATCTGTGTAACCCCTCAATTACCAAAGACTTTTTTCTCCTCAAGTACCTCTACTGTGGAACTGTGACTAATCCTCTCCTTAGAAAATTCCAAAAGCTGATATTTAAATGTTAAACCATACAGTATAGACTGTATGGTTTGGACTATTATAAATAAAAAATAGAAAATAGGTGATGTGATGGCCAGGAATTGGGATGACATTCCTCACCCTCTTCTCCAGTTATTAAAAACCACACTAAAAAAATCTGGGAAGCTCTTGGGGATGGAATATTGGCTCACCCACAGGTTTTAGACTGAGCTCCTTGAAACCAACTTTGAGATAATTCCCCTGTTGGCATTGACCTTCATAGGGTTTGGCTGGGGAAAAGATGATTTTTTCACCATGAAGCTAACTTTGTTTTATTATAATTAAAACTACAACTGTTGGACATATTTGCACCTGGGAGACTAGTACAGTCTGTATCTCCCTATTTCTTCCCCACCTCCCTTTTCTCTCATCATTTCCTCATCCACAAAACAGTTATTAATGAGAACATATGAGATTATGTAAGACAGTACACAGCATGCTGACATTACTTCTCTTTATTTCAGTTCCTTTTTTCCTTCTTCCTATTTTCTCTCTCTGTCTTACTCTATATCTATTACTCCTTACTGGAAAGAAGCAAAGAGCTTATAGCCTCTTGTTAAAAAAGAAAAAAAAAGTGACTTAAATTTGTTCTTCTACTAACAAGCATTTACTACTAAGAATTAATGATTAGACAGGTATAGTGTAAGATTGTAGAGAGATAAAGTAGTGAAAATTTTCCTAGAAAGTGCCAGAGAAAGCATCCTTTAGAATGTTGTAAATGCAAAAATTAAGATCTGCATCTGCACGATGGCTTGGAGAGTTATTGAGGAAGAAATGTCCTCAACAACATGGCTCAAAGAGCTTTTGAAGGTCTGGGTCTCCCATAAGCACTAATTAGGGATGAACAGTTGATTTATTTCCTTGTAACAAGAAAAAAATGTATATGATATTCTACTTTAAGTCAATAAAAATCTGAAAGTGGGATTAATATGAACATGAATTTATCTCAGAGAGAAGACTTGTAGGAAAAGGTTTCTTGAGAGATGTGTTGGAAAGTGAAAGCAAAGATCCAGAACCCGGAAATAATCTTCATGAGCAGAATTTACACAGTCACAGTCCTGGACAGATCAAAGTAGTTCATTCCTAGAATTATTCTTTCAGCTGTCAGTGCTACATTTGCTTCACATCCTTCAGTAGTAGTAGGGGCTTCCCTGGTGGCTCAGACGGTAAAGTGTCTGTCTGCAATGCAGGAGACCCGGGTTCAATCCCTGGGTTGGGAAGATCCCCTGGAGAAGGAAATGGCAGCCCACTCCAGTATTCTTGCCTGGAAAATCCTGTGGACCGCGGAACCTGATAGGCTACCAGTCCACGGGGCCGCAAAGAGTCGGACACGACTGAGTGACTTCACTTCACTTCAGTAATAAGGATAGTCATTAGAAGATCTCAGATCAAAATCAACCCATATTTAAACAACAAAGCCCAGAGATGAGTCAACCCCCCTGGGCAGACTTTGAGCCCAGTGTAGACAGCTAGTTTCTAAAGTTTAACTAAGCCTCCTCCACAGTGAACTTGCCTGGGCCACTGTGAGTGAGCTACTTAAGGTGTCTCAGCTTCCTCTTTTGTACAGTGAGGACAAAGATGCTGACATCTTTCCCAGATCCACTTTGAAGAACAACTCATTAGCAATCATAAAGTACTTTGAAAATGTAAATGCTGAATTATAATTTTCATCAACAAATTAACCTTGGTGCTTTCCACTCAATCACTGCCTCCTGGGTAACTGATCAAAAGTGTTGGCTGACCCAGGCGCTTCTGAGCCCAGGATTCACCCCTACCTCTGCACAAAGCATGGCTCCTCCAGAGACCCCCTGGGAGCCCTTCCATGCCCCTGTCACCACACTGCAGAAGTTTTTCCACCGATGATCAGGACACAAGGACCCCAAATGTGAAGGATATTCAAGATTGTACTTAACAAACTCTTCAAGGAAATTCTCATAAAGAAAGTAACAGGCCCAGCCCTGGGAAAGTGTAAATCACGTTTTCTCTGGGTTTTGAAAGTTTCCAATTATGAAAGCATGAATTTATGCATTTATTTTTAACAAATATTTGCTGAACACCTAAAACGTGCACATTAGAATGAAATTCTTTATTGCTCAGCCAGTAGGAATCCTCTAGCAATCAAGATCAATAATCTATGACCCAGTGATCCATGTTAGAAGATTAAACCACAGTCTCAAAGTCAGACAGTCAGGTGACACACACATCAATTTCTAATAAGGGGAAGAGGGTGGAGAAGTGGAGGAGGCAGGACAGCGCAAACACCCAATTGTCCACTGAGTCACTGACTTTACCCAGTTCTCAGATCTTTCAAAGCAGTTAGTCAAGCACATCTTTGTACAAACGACTTCTTACTCTAGTTAAAGCAATCATCAAGTTGTAGATTTGATTTTAACTGGATGTTCTCCAGTATGGGATAACAAGTGTGCCAAGCCCTCTAATACAAAATGTACTTTAAGCTGAAATCAAAGGTGCTTCCCTTATGACTTGTTAAGTAAGTTGGGCCATAAACCCAAGTGGAAATAAGTGTGGGGAATATATCCCATTAGTAGGACTTGCATAATTTTACTTGAATATTCATTGGAAGGACTGAAGCTGAACCTCCAACACTTTGGCCACCTGATGCAAAGAGCTGACACACTGGAAAAGACCCTGAAGCTGGGAAAGATTGAAGGCAAAAGGAGAAGAAGGTGGCAAGATGAGATGATTAGATAGCACCACCGACTCAATGGACATGAATTTGAGCAAACTCCAGGAGATAGTGGCAGACAGAGGAGCCTGGTGTGCTACAGTCCATGGGGTCACAAACAGTCAGGCACAAATTAGCAACTGAACAACAACAAAAAAATTTTACTACACTTAATTGACAGCTGCAGATGGAGTGAAACATAGACTCCTGGTTTAATTGGTGTAATTCCTTTCACAATTAACCTGAGCCATTCGAATGTTCATGCACTTATCTAAGTCATTCAACATTTTTGACACTTATTATTATTCATAAATTTGGAGTGATTACATCTGTCAAGAACTTGTAAAACAGAAACAAACTGTGGAATCTGGATTGAGTGTTAGTATATAGATTCAGGACCCAAGCATACCACTTTCTAACCCCTTGACTAGGAGAGTCACTTAAATTCTCTTAGCTTGAATTTACTCCTCTATAAAATAACAGTAAATGTCCCTCCTAATTTCAGGGCCACTGTGGAATGGAATTAGGTGGCACAATGGGATGACACACATGAAAATGCTTTGTGAACTATGAATCATTCTACCAGTTTAAGGGATGATGATATTGACTATTTCTATAAGATCTTCATGGAACAGGTGAATTTGGAAACCCTTCAGTGAATAAATTAAAAAA
Organism: Bubalus bubalis; assembly: GCF_019923935.1. Classification (NCBI taxonomy): domain Eukaryota; kingdom Metazoa; phylum Chordata; class Mammalia; order Artiodactyla; family Bovidae; genus Bubalus; species Bubalus bubalis. The sequence continues at coordinate 36,054,596 of NC_059169.1, read as the reverse complement.
AAAAATCTGTAGATGCCTGGGTGAGAGAGGAATTTGGGGGAAAATAGATACATGTATGGAGAACACAATGGCACCCCACTCCAGTACTCTTGCCTGGAAAATCCCATGGATGGAGGAGCCTGGTAGCCTGCAGTCCATGGGGTCGCTAAGAGTCAGAAACGACTGAGCGACTTCACTTTCACTTTTTACTTTCATGCATTGGAGAAGGAAATGGCAACCCACTCCAGTGTTCTTGCCTGGAGAATCCCAGGGACAGGGGAGCCTGGTGGGCTGCTGTCTATGGGGTCGCACAGAGTCGGACACGACTGAAGCGACTTAGCAGCAGCAGCAGATACACGTATATGTATAGCTGAGTCACTTTGCTGTCCACCTGAAACTATCACATTGTTAATAGGCTATACTTAAGCACAAAATAAAAAGTTTTTTTAAAAAGTCTGTAGATAACAGTACAATGACTATAGGTAATTATAAAGACCCATTGGTTATCATGAGGAGGAGAAAAAGAAAATAAGCTTTTATTCAGATTCTGTCTTTGGTTAAAAAGATAAAACTGGCTCCAGTGTATTTTCACAGCTATCATATTTATGTTCTTTACAATTAACTTCTAAAATATTCATATGTAAATGGCATGCCATAAAAATAAAGGATTCAGAAAGTTACCATATGTGGCAAGAATAAAGAAAAAAAACAAAATATTTCTCCTTATCCTAAGAAGTTTCAGAAGTTTAGGAGATATGGTTAGTAAAATTCAATATGCTCTCAGACAGTATATCCTCATGAATAGAATATCACTTTAAAGATAGTTGAACTCCCTAGTATCACCAAAGCCTGCAAAATGTTGTTCCTATCTTTGATGAGATAGAAACTATAATAAACATACAGGCAGGTGAAATGCAATATAAATTTCCAAAACAGAGCCATGAAACAAGTTTACATATAATAGCAAATATTTGCAATTATTAGTATAAACATATTACTATAAAAACAATAAGTGACAAAATGAAATTATATGTAATAATTCTTATAACAATGTAAATTTAGTCTTTTCTTCACTTTCTTAAGATATTTTTACGTTTTTCTAAATACTCTCGAAAGCATTAGTGTGCCATCTCTTATTCATTCAGAATGCTACAACTTCTTATAATTTTTGTATTATTTTATACAACTGCCTTTATGTATTTGAAGACACATTTGAAAGCCAGTATACATTCAATTCATCACCTCAACCCTCCTATCTCAGAAGACAGGGAAGATAAAAGTTAGAGTCCTTGTGGAGTAGAAGGAAAGACAGAGTCAAGCTCTCCTCTCCTTCTCCCACCCCACCCCCTTCTCTTTCTCCTTCTCTCTCTCTCTCTCTCTCTCTCTCTCTCTCTGTCTCTTTAGGACCCTCATCAAAAATATTAGTAGAAACTGTTAGGGGAAAAACACCTCTAGTTTTCAACCATTTTACCCAAGCATTTTTTTCCTTTTAACAGTGTATTCATTATCTATTGCTACATGACAGGTCACCCCAAAATTTAGCTTCTTAATATAGCAAACATTTAGTATTTTGCATATTTTTGTGGGTTGCGTATCTAGGTATAGTTTAGCTGGGTACCTTAGATTAAAAGTCTCTATGAGGTTACAATCCAGGGATCGACTGGGGTTATTTATGGCCATCCCAAGTCCCACGTAGGGCTGAAGGATTAGCTTTCCAGCTCCCTTGCATTGTTGGAGCCAAGGTCAACACCCTCCTGCACTTTGGACTAAGGGCCTCAATTCCTTGCAATGCTATGTGGGTATCTCCACAGAACTACCCACATCCAGGCAGCACACTTCCCCTAGGACAAGTAACCCTAGAGAATGTGCAAGAGAGCACCACAAAAGAGGTCACAATCCTCTTGTAACCTAAACACAGAAAAGCCATCCCAACACTCTTGCCACAATCTATTCAGTAGCAGCAAATCACTAGATCCAGCCCACACTCAACAGCTTAAAACAGCACTGCGTATCAGGCTTAGCACATGCTAGAAAGTGCAAAACAGTGACAGATGATTTTATTTCTACTGTGCTGAAACAAAATTGACATGTTTGGCATGACTAACTCCACTCATTAAATGACTTTGATGAATCCAATTCTCCCCAACTCCCCCAAAAAAGCTAATTTTTTAAAGCCATTTTCAGAATCATTTCTCATCAAACCCATAAACAGTGTAAGATGTGCCAGGCACTGGGCTTGGTGCCGACAGCAGAAAGAGAGAGAGAGCTTCTGCCTTCATGAGGTTTTAAGTTTTGACCCTGATTGTTTAATTCCACACCTTTGAACATTGTTTTTAATCTTTTAGTTATTTGAATTTGGTTTGGTTTGGTTGAAACAAGGAACAGTTACTCCACTAAATGAAAATGCACTTACATGCCCTTCCAAAGAGCTCCAAAGTACTGAGCAGTCAATATCTCCTTGGCCCTTAGACCCTCTATATAAACAAGTTGAGACTCATTTTACCTTTATACAGACCAGCATATGAAAGAATTAGATGCCTGTCCTACAGGACAAAAGTAAGAACAGATAATGAAATAAAAGAATTGATCCAACCTGAGTGTCTATTCATTTTCCTCCTCACTAGGAATTACTGCATTTCTTCTGAGCTCAACAAGCTGGTTTAGAACTATCCTTAATTTCACAAACCTACTTATGTAGCTCATTCTTTCTCTTTCTTTATCCCTTGATTTACCATAACCTCAAAAGCCTTTGCACTCTGTGACTCTGCAGGATTAGCCCCTTCACCTTTCACCTGCCCTTGCCCTTGCCTGAAATCACGGAACCATTGTACCACACTGTTCTCCCACATCTCTGCTCTTTCCTTCCAAACACACTGTGCTTTGCCCTATATCTTTGAGACCAGCTTCAAAAACCCATGTCAGATGTGCTTTTGCCCTTTGGAATTCTTGTTCTTCCATGGACTTGTAATCCCCTTGACTTTGATGAAGTCCCTCTTAGCTGACAACAGCCTCTTTCTATACTAAAGGCCCCTGATCTTCATCTCCACAATGCAAATCACATCATGCCTATTCCAACCATTAGAATTTCCACTATCTCCAGGGTTTGTGTCCTTGTCTGAAATAAAATAATGGGATAATCTGTGAAGTAATAGTTGGTGAGGCAGGATACCTGAATCCTAAGTCAGAGTTACCTCTTTAATTCAAGGAAAATTATAATAACATGCTGTGCTGGAAGTCCACTCACAAAAGTGATTTCAGGTGTGTTTCCATCATATTTTAGTATGACTAGATGAAGGTTACTGAGCACATAGTTAAAGAATACTACTCCATTGATATTGTTATTAACTCAGCATTTCCACGGTGATACAAAATGCCACGCAAGGTGCATTTCTGGTGTTTGATATCACATCTAAGCTTGGGCCACTGCTGGTCTAAAATGCATGTCAATAAGCAGTCATAATAAGCATTATGATTTTGGGGGGGAACTGGAATTCTGAAAAACTTAAAGAGTAAAACATTTCCGAAGATAGGATTAAAAATCAAAGATAGTTGCACACCCAGTTGAATTTCACAAACATCACTGGCTCCATAAGTTAATACCAGAAAACCTCAATGTGTCATAGCAGTGAGTGGTCATAAGAGCATAATGTGCTGTCACTGACAGACAAGTAGGCCATCGGGGACCTGTAGGGAAACTAGATGACTTCATGTCTTCTACTGTGGTTAGCAATACACAGTCGAGAGCAAGGCCGGGCCTCCAGAGGCAATCTGCAAAAGGGGCAGACAGATGTTCTGAATCTTAGAGTCCAGCAGGAGTGAGTGTATTTAGGTCAAGGAATAAGATTGAACAAGGAGAGAAAGAGCAGAAATGGAATTTGCTATGTGACCTCTAGAAACATTTTCAATAGAAAAGTATCTTGATGTGTGCATTCTAAAAGAGAAATGAGATTAGCTCTGAAGTATAGTTAAACTAACATCAAAAATCTAGATTTAAATGGCATTACATTAAAACTGCTGTGGTATTTGAGGGTTCTACAGCATAGTCCATAGAAAATAAGTTGTTTTAAAACAGAATTCAATGCACCAGGGAGCAGCATGCTTTTCTTAGATGAAGTTTGTTTTATATTAGTTGTTTGGTTAAACTTGCTTAGAAAAATAATTTCAATTTTATATAGCCCTCCTCTTCCAAATAATATCCATGTAAAAATATGGAAATTGACATACTCAGTAAAAGTATGAGTCACATTGGAGTCACTGGGATGTACTAATGTGTGTGTGTGTGTGTATGTATGTGCACTCAGTTGCTTAGTCGTGTCTGACTCTTTGTGATCCCATGGTCTGTAGCCCACGAGGCTCCTCTGCCCAGGGAGTTCTCCAAGCAAGAATACTGGAGCCAGTTGCCATGCCCTCCTCCAGAGGATCCTCCCAACACAGAACTGAACCTGCATCTCTTGTATCTCCTGCATTGGCAGGTGGGTTCTTCACACTGAGACACCTGGGAAGGACAACTATATATATATTTGTATCTATTTGCATTTACTATCTATTTCATATTTTATCTTTTCCCATTTCACATATATATACATATAAAATTAAAATTGCTTGATTCTTCAGTGAGACTAAGAAACATGGGTGTAGAATCCTATATGAACTCAGCCTGTATGTATCCTAGATGTATTCTCACAACTCCCACACAGGAGGAAATTGTCATAACAGGTGTCTTCAGATAATGGAATTATCTCCTTTTTAATGTATTTTATTCATTTTTGGCTATGCTGTTTTGGCAAGTGGGGACTACTCTTTCGTGGGGGTACATGGGCTCCTCATTGTAGTGGCTTCTCTTGTTGCAGAGCATGGGATCTAGGCATCTGGGTTTCAGTAGCTGCAGCACATGGGCTCAGTGATTGGGTCTTAGGGGCTTAGTTGCCCTGATGCATGTGGAAACTTCCCCGACCAGGGGTTGAACCCATATCCCCTGCATTGGCAGGCAGATTCTTAACCACTGGATCACCAGGGAAGTTCAAATTACAGACTTATTTAAGCAATTATGCTGGTAGCTGTATTACCAAATCTCCATCTCTTTCCCAACTTAATACTCTCTTTTGCCTACTATCTGCCCTTCCAGCCCCTGCCTCAGATACATGTAATACTCACTCCAGGCTGGATCACCTCCATAGACTGTGGTTGGCTTCTAAAAAATCCACCAAGTTTATATGATTATTGTACTTCTAGAGTCTACATCATCCCTACCCCTAAACTCTCTCCATCCTTATCATGAAGAAAATGAGAAAATGACATCAGTTGTCCCCACACAGCAGAAGATCCATGCAACTTTTCACGCTTTGATCAACTCATGCTTTTTGCTCAATCTTCCCTCCATTTTTGGGTCGTCCCAAGGATGGTTTGCTGATGTTTAGGTACTATCTCCACAGAAGTGGGGAGAAGGCAATGGCACCCCACTCCAGTACTCTTGCCTGGAAAATCCCATGGACAGAGGAGCTTGGTAGGTTGCAGTCCATGGGGTCGCTAAGAGTCGGACACGACTGAGCAACTTCACTTTCATTTTTCACTTTCATACATTGGAGAAGGAAATGGCAATCCACTCCAGTGTTCTTGCCTGGAGAATCCCAGGGACGGGGGAGCCTGGTGGGCTGCCGTCTATGGGGTCGCATAGGGTCAGACACGACTGAAGCGACTTAGCAGCAGCAGCAGCAGCCACAGAAGTGGGCCTCTACTCATGTAGAGGTCTCAGCCTGGACTATTTCTTCCTGTTTCTGAAAATCACACTAAAGAATAACATTGGAATATCAAAACATGACTAGTCAAAGTGACCTGTTGTGAGAATAAAAAAAAAATATGTTTACACACACACACTATGTTTCTAATCCTGTGTTTGGAGCCATGGAATTCAGGAATATGGCAAATAATCTTAATATATTATTAAAATATAAAATGATGACTTAATAATCAAGAAGGGCTTCTTATTCCTCTTTGTTGTAATGAGAGTAACAACTTAGTTCTCAGTTGAAATTTTTGGAAAAGGGTGACTAGTTTAAGGCATGAAATTTTTGTAATTCAGATATAAAGCTAAGGACAACAAAATCCTTGAACATTTAAAGGAAAAAAATGAAAGAAAAAGAAAGAAATGATTCCTATCGAACACCAAAGCTGAGTTTTTTCCACTTTTATTGCAACCCCCCATTTGTGGTCCTCGTCTACACATCTGTTGACCTAGTTTACAAACTACTTGTTTTTCTTGGTTTAAAAACCAGTCAGAGATAAGTGGGTGCCGCCTCCCCACTGTGGTGGTAGCAGTGTGGGCTGTGGACAAAAATTCAAATTCTGAATCAGTAGGGGTCCAGGTACTCATTTTCCTCTTGACTTCTGTCTAGGGCTTAGGGCTGTTCATAAGATTCAGTAACACTCTTTTTAGTATAAGTCACTCATAGACTAACATTCAGGGTGAATTTTTCTTGCCATCTGACATATTAGAAAAGACATTTTAATTTAATTGACACCATCAATCCATAAGCAAGTGGTTATATGCCTCTTTGTTCTTAGTTTTCTCTTGGCACTGATAGGGATGGCTAAAGAGAATAAAAGATGATCTCTGCTTCTATTGTGTAATATGTGACTGAACAAAAATACAGAACACAAATTGTCACGGACAGAAAGTAATCATTCTAAATATGCATGCACTAAGTGCCCTAATTATAATACCCCATTAACTTCTCCCACCATCCAATGAAGTAGAATACATTATGATCTCCACTTTACTGACAGGAAAAAGTGAAGCACAGAGAATCTGTATAACTTTCCCAAGGTTATACAGCTAATAAATTGCAGATCCAGGATTCAAACCCACACATTTTGATTCCACAACCTTTGCTCTTAACTAACATGTTATACTGACCCTCAAAACCCTTGAGTGTTATAATAATTTACAGAAGAGAAGATAAATGGGGGTTGGAGAGGTTCACAGAGAAAGTGGACTAACTTGGAACATGGTAAATGACGAGACACTAGGCAGGCAAAGAGCAAGGAATTCCAGCAAGACAATGAATGAGCATGGAGCACCCATGGAGGAGTAATGAGGCCAATCTGGCCTGTGCGGGCGGGGACAAGGAGAAATCAGATGAGATTCGTACAATGGGGAAGTTGCTGGAAATCCGGAACACTTTCAGTAATAACTGAATTCCTAGGAGGGTGAAGTTATTATAATTGGGTTAAAAGACATTATCTCCAAGACATATTTTGTTACATTCCAACACAAACACAGCTTCTCTCAAGTGTAGTGATCTCTAATCATTTCACTATTGGCAAAATTGAAGAGGGGGAAATACCAACTGCGAGGTTAGGATCAATGCAGGCTTATTTTTAGGTAGGGTGGGATGGCATCCAAAGAACCAGAGTTTTCAGTACTGATGGACAGTCCATTTTGATTTGGCCTCCATCTGTGATCTTTGTCTCTTAGACATGAACCAACCCTGTTTTTAGGCTAAAATGCAGTTACAGCCATTGAGGCCTGGAGGAGAAGCAGATTGAAGGAAATTTTCTCAATGCCACCTTCTCTTTGGAAGATCAATCCTAAAGGAAAATCAGCTGAGAGGCAAAAACAACAACAACAACAACAACTGTCTCCTGCCTGCACAAAGTAGCAAGGGAGGCAGGGCAGAGAAACAGAAACACATGTAAATCATCTCTGGGCATGATGAGCTGGGCAAAACCAGGGTGAAGCTGAAGAAGGCAGGGGTGTCTAAACATGTTACCAGAAAGTTAGAAAAGAGGAGGAAGGAAGTAGGCTACTCAGGAACATGGCCAGAATATTGGAAGAACAGGGAGCAATTTCATAACCTCTCAATGTCTCCAACTTCCTACAGTGTTCCAGAGAAGAGAAAATGTGCCTGAGAAGGATGATTTATTGGACAATTATCTCTTTCCGCCCTCTGCTCTCTGAATGTGGACAGCAGAGAAGTCGACTGAATTATATTTGTAGAGTTCTCCGGATGAGCTTCCTCTCAAGGCTACACAACTTTCCAGTTACTCATGAGGCAGCTCTACTTTCTTTCTGCACAACATCTGTAATTTTCACTTTGCCTTTCTCAGCCCATACTCGCTCCTCACTGACTGAGGACTGTTTACTGCACCAAGTCACAAAAATCATTGCATCTACCCTTTGCATGTTTATCCAAAGCCCTGGCTCCCTTTTTGCTTCTTCCCCTCGTTCCTTCATGCTGATTCTACCCTGGACTATCTGCTCCCCAGAACATCAAATCCCTCATGTGTGACACCATCTTTCCTCCCTTTTCCTCCAGCCATACTTTCTTGGTTTCCCCATCTGCCTCATGGCAAATATCCCACAAAAAAGAGCTTTTCTGGGCTCTCCTTCCCCAGGAGGTCTCTTCACACCCCAGCATCCTGAGTCTCCACTTACTCTGGTCCTTCCTTGGTTCTTATGACAGTTGTGGCGACCAGTGATCAGCAAGGAAGAGAGGAGCAGAGGGAAAATTGTGCTTTGGGCTCAGTAATTACTCAGATTTCATCTGTGCAGCCTGAGAGTGAAGAAAACCTGTTTGTATGGAACATCCTACAGTCCCAAGTGTGGAAAGCCAATCTCATTTTTCACCTGCTGACATGATTAACTGGGAACTTCCAGGCATGGGGTGACTGGTTGGTACCTCAAGCTTGTGCAAGCAAACCACTACATGAAGAATGCCAACAGATTCTAAACCATCAGGTAATGGTTTAGTAGAGGAGCTATAGCAGGGAATATGTACCAAAGAGATCAAAGCAGTTAATCCTAAAGGAAATAGTCCTAAATATTCATTGGAAGGACTGATGCTAAAGCTGAAACTCCAATACTTTGGCCACCTGATGCAATGAACTGACTCATTGGAAAAGACCCTGATGCTGACAAAGATTGAAAGCAGGAAGAGAAGGGGACGACAGAAGTTGAGATGGTCGGATGGCATCACCGACTCAATGGACATGAGTTTGAGCAAGCTCTGGGAGTGGGTGATGGACAGAGAAGCCTGGCATGCTGCAGTCCATGGGGTCACAAAGAGCTGGACACGATTGAGCAACTGAACTGAACTGATGTACCAGCACCTTAGATCAATTTCAGCACACTGTTTATTTTAAACCTGTGTTCCACAGCTATCAGGCACTTGATCATTTTACTGTTGTTTGTATTACCAAATGAAAGGAAAACAGTTTGGGGCTGAGTATTTTCAGTGTTACCAGTGACTCAGTACCAGGTACAAGACTCATTTTACTTAAGATTGTAGGTTGAACTCAAACTGGAGTCCTTGAAAAGAAAGATCAGTTCTTTATCCAGTGCATTAAAGAAAGTATTTCTTATTTCTATGAAACACTCAGGAAAGAAAATATTGTGCAACAGCTAGAAGAGCACTGCAAATATCAGGGTTACCAAGAGTTATCAAGAAACCTTTAAAATAATTTAAAGTGGTGATATAACAAGTAACATATGGTGTCTCTATTGATACAGTAATCCTTACCCCTTGAACCTAACTTGTACTTGTGCTAAGAAGTCAGGAGAACTGTTTCTGGTTGATCTCCCAATGCAATTTCCCACAGTTTAGTTGAGTGGGAGTGGTACTGATGATTTTCTCGTTTATTTATCCACAAAACACTAAAAAATGTGACTTTATTGGAATTATCCTTCTATGAAAAAAGAAAAACTATTTAAAGAAATGACTTTAATAAATGAATCAAGATAATGCTATACCATGAGATTAAAATATATCAAAGATATGTGGACCAGAACTATGATTTTCTCAATTCTTTGCCAGGTACCAAAGCAATTCCAAGAAGTCTTGTTTTATTAGAAGTTGGGTTTTTAAAATATTATCCATGTAAGTTCACAGTGAGCAGACAACTACCTTGGAAGTTGAGTTAAGAAAAAATAAAATTCAAAGGTTGAAAAACAACTAAAAGAGCAGCAAACTGCTCTGAATCATTAACAGTACTACGCATGCACACAGAGACACAAAAACAGCTAAAAAGGCAAAGACAAAATTAAACAGTAATGATGATTTATAGTAAGATACTCTGAGACATGACAGAAATCTCAGTACGCCAAAAGGAAAATCTTGTTTGCTCAAATTATTTGTTTCTTCTGTCTAATGAATGTAATTCTAATATACAAGTGATAACACTGGCATTTCTTTGAAATGTTGATTCAGTTTAATTATGAAAATCACCAAGGTATTTTCTAGCTGCTGCATCACTCCCTGTACTAAAGATTAATCACATCAACATCATTCATTTAATCTTCAAAGAGGAAGCAGTTGTCCACAAAAGCCTTCAAATAGCTTCATCAGTGCAATTTTTCAGTCTCAAACACTTAGCTGGCAGCATGTGATGGAGAGTAAGGTCATTATATTCATCTATTTCCTAATCTAATTTTTTTTAATGTTTCTACATTTAATGTAGATTTGGGTAAGTGTGGAGTTTTTGCCTTCCCATTGTTTGGCAAACAGCTCAAAATATGAAGAAAAATATGGATGGTGATTAACAAAATATTTGGTCCTTGTGGTTTCAATTCATAAACTGTAATGTTCAGGCCCCAAACTGGTACATTTTCCCTTTGGGGCTTTGTTTAATGTGAAAAGGACTATGCTCAGAAACCCTGTGTTTTCTCATATATTGTAGACAAAGAAAAACTTGCTGCATGAGAGACTGTTCTCAAATGAGGAACTAGAGTTAAAACAGTCTATAACAAATAAAAATTCTTTGGTGTTTTAAAATGCAAGGTGGGTTTTATATTTAAAAACAGAAATAATCAAATGACATAAGTTTATGTTACTCACTTATAGCATCCTTCCCCTTGTCGAAAGCAATAAAAATTGTTTCCTGTATTGAAGACCAACAGGCATCAGTGTCCCAGAAAATCACATTGTAACATTTGACGCACTGATCAAATCATAGTACCAGTCACTAAAAACTACTCAGCTGCAATCAAAATCATTCTCAGAGATATATAGAGCACCAAAAGGGCTATGGAAGTTGAGTCATTTGTAATTACTGTACCACTTTGAAGGGTTATAAAATGTGTCAGAAAGTAAAATTTGCTGAGTCCCATTACCAAGAAGCAAAACTTGCTAACTGGCACATTAAACTTTGCATCTTATAAAGGAATGATTTATTTAACTTTTGACTGGTCCACTTGGGGAAATCACTGCTTTGCAATATTCAGTGACTACCACAAAGGGGAAAGAAAGGAAGAATCGCACAGAGACATTCTCACGTGAGTATCTGGCAACCATACAATGCCAAATTTTTAAGGCACAATCTGGGTCCAATGGGACAAATAACAGAGTGTGTTGGGATTTTAGGCAAAGAGACCAAGGCTTTGAGTCATGAGAACAGTCCACAGCAAGTGGCAATGATATGAGGCCAGGGCACAAATTTTGTTTCCACAAATTATATGAAGACAATTACAGTATTTCAAATATCAACAGCTTTTAAATCACTTAAAATAAAACTATAATGAGCTTTGTGGAACTGAATTCTAATTGATACAACATAATTTTAAGATAAAATATAAAAATGAGAATAACCTCAGCCTGAAAAGGTTAGTGTTGCCATTTGTCCACTGTGTGTGAAATCACCAGGGTAACATGCAATTATACGAAAGAAGAGCAAGAAACTGCATTATTTACACACAGGTTCAGTATGGTAATCAGAAAAAAAACTTTGCATTTCTTAACTCATGTATTTATGAAGTTTTATTACCTAGTTTATGTAATACTCTGTTAGACATTCTGGGAAATAGAAAGGTGAAAAAGATAAACTGTCTTCTCTTGAGAAGCCTTTAACTATGGTAGAAAAGAAAGAGAGAAAACATGACTTTATGATAGAGGGCCAAGAGACTAAAAAAAGGGAAAATGTGTCTCAGAATTCACAAATAAATTTCTTCCTGGTCAGAAGATCACGGAAGGCTTCATGGCATTACAACACCTGTGCTTCTGAGGATTTACCCATCCCTAAGAGGTTGAAAAAAACAAGTTTGGGAAGAAGAAGATTAAGTTTTCGAATTTAAAGTATTCTATCTACCCTTCCAAACATTTAATGCATTTTATGCCATCTGCAGAGGATGATAAAAGCTCTTTTCTTTTCAGAAGTGTCAAAATGATTTTTATAATAATATATAAATAAATTTATGAAGACTCGATGCTCATTCCAGCTGGGTTTTCTGAAACTGAGCCTAAAATACCCATTTTAATGGTTAATGTCAGACATTTAATGCAATTAATATAAAGTGTGATAAACACAAAAAACAAAAAATTGGAGCAAGTGTACTTCAACATATTCTGGAAAAAAGAGGAAGTGTTTACTTTTCAAATAACAAAATAAGCTTATTTCTTTCATGTAAAATCTGGCAGGAAACAAAATGATCATAATTTAGAGATATTTCATACCCTTAATCATGCATTTCATAGATTTTTTTTAATTGTTTCTTCTCTCACTCTCTAGATGGAGAGAGACAGAGATATATTCAATGTCTGCCTGGTTGCAGAAGTAGAAATTTAGTGGTGAAATAAAGTGAATCTCATCTAAACACCTGTAGTAATGTTAAGAATTCAAATATTATATTCAGTAAAGGGCAAAAAATAAAACAAATAATTAATAGAGTTTACTGAATTCATCTAACTGACAAGCACTTCTGGTATGCTTCTGGTAATTTCCATTATCACCCTAAAAGTAAAGAACTAGATAATATTGCAGAGCTAGATAATATTGGGAAATCAACAAACTAAAATCATGTTTTAAAATATGTTTTCCTGTTTGCAAGCATATAAAGGATAACTACAGGTGGCTCAACAAATACGAAGGGTTCAGGAACAAAAATAATCATATTCAAACTAATACCTGATCTGAGTCCTATTCTGAGATCTGGAAAGGGTCTCACTAATATAAGAATATGCAGTGGCTCTTTTAACTTCAAGTAACTGAGAAGCCTCTTTCACGGAACTCTAAGGAGCTCAGAATCACCTTTCTGACCATCTTTCCTGTCTTCTATATATCCTCATAAAATATTTACTGTTCTTCTGAATGACCACTCTGATTATCCTTAGACTCCTTTCAGATTCCCTGATGATGTCATGGAAATGTTAAACCCATTATGCTAAGTTAGGACCTCCATCTGCAGTGACCTCTTGGCACCAGCTTCGAGGACAGCATGATATTTTTACATAAAAGTTAGTCCTCATTCAAATCCTCGAGGTCTGATCCTGAAAAGAACACTGACAGCTCAATCAACCCTAATAAATACTTAACAAGGTCCATGGAAAAAAATAATAATACAATTCCTCCAAAAAATCCATTATACATTCACAATTGAGTCATAAAAATGTCTATTAAAAGTACAATTATTCTACCACATTTTTATTGGAAAACAAGCATTTATCCTAATTTACAGATTTAACCCAAAGGTGGTACATGACATTCCTTTTCATTAAGCTATTAGAGGAGTGACGAGTGATGGCGCCCAGCTCTAATTATCTTTAATGTAGTGTTTCAAATTGATCATGCATAATGCAATTACAAATCATAATTAAATTAATTTGTATTGATTTAAGATTTTATAAGTTGCTAATAACTACAGTATAGTACATCTATTTCCGCAAGCTAACATTAATATTTTCAAACTGCCAAAGTATTGCCTCCTTTTCACTCCAGTTTTGTTCTCATTAAAAAGTTCACAAATTTGTCAGTACTTCATGCAGGTAAAAGCTAACATCAAAACCCTACTATAGGTAGAAGCCTTGAGTATTTTTAAATCCTCCAAAGGTTTCTCTAAGAAATGATGTCTAATACATTTGCAAGGATAGGATCACCTGCATTTAAAACTGTATCTCCTTCTGAAATATTTTTCCCTCATTAAGATTGAGGGCAGGAGGATAAGGGTGACAGATGGATGGCATCACCAACTCAATGAACATGAGTTTGAGCAAACTCTGGGAGATGGGGAAGGACAGGGATGCCTGGTGTGCTGCCGTTCATAGAGTCCCAAAGCGTCAGACACAACTTGGCATCTGAACAGTAACAATAAATCTCCTAACTATCCCACCAGACACGACTACCTTTTTGCACTTAATTCCAGCTTCTGATAGAGTGACTACCTGTGGGAAACCAAAGAAACCCACGGAAACGTAGAATTTCCTTCTATAATATTCAAGGAGATGGAGAAGTATCTGAGAGCCAAAAGAGGCCTGACCAAACTTTGTTCAGAAACAAAGCCCAGGGAGCTGGGCCTTCCTAGACACTTTTCGTGTCTCCCTAGCCTAACCACACACAAGGAATAGAGTTCCCCTAGAATTCCACATCTGAAGACAAACTAGAGAATCAGCTAGGAGCCAGACAGTCCCCAGACCACTAGGAACATCTCCTCCTCTGTTTTTCTTCATAACTGAGGGGAAGTTGGAAGAAGGAGGGGACTGAGACATGACTCCAAAAACCCCATCAGTACGTTTCCACTACAGAAAAAATATCTTGAACAAATTTGCCAGTTCAGTCGGCCCAATTTCTTCACATAATAAAAGAAGGATTCCTTCCCCTCCTCATTCTGGAATTTCATCCAGCAAGACCCACTGGCATAAACCACAGAGATATAATCCAGTCCTTCCGTTCCCCACAAGCCTTGGAACTGGGATAGGGTCGTGTAGATTGTTCCTCTCTCACCGAGAGTGGGTCTACAGTTGAGGGTGTTTTTGTTTTTGTTTTCTTCCCAGTGTCTTTCTGAATATATTAAATGCCTCAAGTTCCAATGAGGGGGAAATGAAGTAATCAATGTTTGAGAGGGCAGGTTTGGAAATGCAAGTGAAATGTTTATGAGAAAGCCTCAGAAATGAATACTGCAGGAAGTTTCCCGGATCGCAGCTGCCTTCTCCTATGACTGGTCAGTAGCAGGCACCCGCGAAGCTTAGGGAGCAAGCGCAGGATCACTGCCAACCTGAGGCAGGCAAGCCGCTGCTCACTAGCGACCCCTCCAGATCTCAAGGGGAAACGAGCAGAAGCGGGAGCACATCCGGGACACTCTTCCCGGGCCAGGAGGTCCGGACGGACCCATCCCTGAACCCATCCCCGAGGCTGCAAGCGGCCGGGCGTAGACTGGGCGCCAGAGCCTGGCGCAGGGAATCCAGCTCGCGGGCCGCCCGGGCAGGGGAGCGCCGAGATGTTGGAGAAGAGCATCCCTCTCGTCACCACCGTAGAGAAGCCTCGGGGGATCCTGAGCGTAAACTGGGCAGGAGACGGAAAAATACTAACAGTAAACTCAGGCGGAACCCACGCGGGGTTCCAAGAAGAAACCAGGGCAGAGGCTGCAGGGGCTCAGGGACCCTCCCCCTGCACTGGCCGCGTTGGGCTTGAATTCTCTTGTGTATGGGGTCGACCATCAGGACGATTTCAGATACAAACAAGTTTGAACGACATTTCTGTACATATTTTCCAGTTATTGTATAATACACACACACGCAGGCAAGAAAGTAAATGGGGTCGAAAACAAAGAGGGTCCAAAACTTGAATGAGTTACCAGGTCCTGCTCCTCTCTCAACCAAGGCACAGCCAGCAATACATAAACCCCTCTCATCCCCGCTGAGCCGGAGGGACTGCGTGCGCAGGGCACGCCTCGTGGATAAATGCATGTGTTCGGTTATTCCAGGGTTCTGAGGCCTCAGTTAGCCCAATCCTCATCCCCAGCTGACCAAATCAGTTCTTCGGTCTGTTTCTGAAGACATCCATTTCCAGTCAAGCACTTTGTCACAACAGATGGGATCCTGGTGGTGACTCATTCTCCCACACACTACACAGAGAAACTCTCCAATGGACCTTTGCGTCTTTGCCTAAGACTTTGCCTAAGACCTTGGCACTAAGATCGGGTGGGAGTGGAACAAATATTTTAAAGTAATCTCCAAACGCATTGCTACGTCGGAGGATAAAATTAATTCAACCAAACGTATCACATTCTTTTCCTTGACTAATAATGTTCTTAAATGTAGATGTGGACGTCCTAGGACTCTAGCTACAGTCTAGCAGTACGCTTGAAACTGCTGCCCTGAGATTGAAGTGCCAGCCATGAATTCTCCTAAGTGTTCTCTCTCTGGAATTGAGATAATGAAGCCCTACTCTCCAGGAATTAGAACATTTGTCGGGGGGGGGGGGGGGGGGGAGGGGCGGAATCCAACCACATGAGAGCTATTTGAAGAAAAAATAAGACCCTGATTTTTATAAAGTCTTACAATTGAGACTGAATTTAAGTGTTTGTTTGGAAAAGATGAGTTTGATATTTTGTGGGGTTTTTTGTTTTTGTTTTTTTTTTTTTTTGGCATCGGTATGTGTGACTAGCAGTGAGGGTTGTTAAATTTCCAAGCAGGAATCAGCTTAAAATGCATGGATTCTATTATATGTACAATTTAATCACAAGGTATTTAAAATAGACATTTCCATCTAAAATCCAATCAGAAATCAACACAGTTCCTCCAGGCATTAGATGATCATCTCGATTTTGCATTTGTAAACTGGGAGAAATAAATGTGACTTGTGGATACCAAGAGGTCAAGTACGGCTGCTCAAATATTTTTCTTACAAAATGACGGATTTATTAGACAAATAAGTAGCCCGGCTGATGCAAAACCCCCAGTGATTGAATTTTGACGTTAAGTCAACAACAACTCGAACTACATCAGTGCTTCAAGATTTAGTTATGATGGTAGAGATTACTGAACAAATAAGAGCCCGAAATGAATACAGATTTCTGAGGCTCTGCCCTGGCACCCTCTTCTTGACATTCTCCTCCATATGCTCCCCCTATTCAGACTGTATTATAATTAAAGGACTTGCTTATGCCTAACGATTGGAAAAGAACTTTAAAATAATTAGGCATATTTTTTCTGTTAAAGAAAAAAGGACAGGCTTGGGGGGAAAGCCAATTGAGTTTTATTATAAATTCCTTCGTGGCCTGAAAGTCACCCACTATTTTCTAATAGCGAGATGCAGTCTGTGTTTAGTTTTTTGAAAGATCTTATTTTCATTAACAGTTTTAATAACCTACTCTCCTCTCCTCGCACCGCACCCCCAACCCCGCCCTATCTCTTCCTTTAAAACACAGCTTTCCAAAAGATTTGAGAACTTGGGCCACGTTGGTATCCCACTCGTGGATCTGAATCCACTGCTAAATAATTAAACCGCCCCTAGAATTCACAAGTATTTAGATTTCACCTTTCCTGGGTCAAAGGCGACCCTCCTACTCCCCCGCCCCTGGCCTCTAACCCCCACCCCCACCCCCGCCCCGTGCCTCCCGGGAGCTGGCCACGGTGCTGAAAATCCTGCGTGAATCTTATGGGAAGGGAAGGCTTTTGCTCATGAAAGGGGGCTTAAATAATTGAGACTATATTTAAGCATATAGTAGTTAATTTCTTCTCTTTTCATGGAGAAGGGGCTAATCTGCTCCTTGTGTGAAAATCTGCCTTTTATTTATTCTACGTGTGACGATCTTACTGTAGTGGAATTGGTGACTCAATTTCCATTTAAGTCTTGTTGAGTCAGCCAAGAACTCATTCCTTACACCTTCTCCTTCTCTTGTTTCTCAATTTTCGTCTATGGTTTGACTCCCCCTAATCTATGGACCTGCTTATTTTGCAAGGACAAATCTATATTTGATTTTAAAGCTTCGTGTGATCAAGGGCTTAAGACAATTCTTTCTGTAGCCAGAAATTTGCTTTCTGGGTATCCCGGCACAGACTGCTAGAGGCAATAAGCTGGTACCAGATCTTTATCTCAGATTTTATTTAAATGCAGTAATAATTGCACTCTGTAAAATAAGTTGCCCATCTGGGGGCTTCTCTCTCAGTTTGTCATATTTCCCTTCCAGGTATGCATGTGCCCATACATAATTTTTACATATGTTTTTATCATGCTGGTTTTTAAATCATCCATTGTATTAGCTGTTTTCCTAAGTAAATAAACCTGGAAATACAAAACTGCTAGCCCTGAAGTAGCAATAGAATTCATAAATAGAAAAGAATGTTTCATAATTATTTTGTCACTCTCCAGGACTAGGTAATAAGTTATGCAATTGAAGCTCTACTACAGGGTGGGTGGGTGGGTTGGGGTCAGGTTGTAGTTCTCCGTTTTTCCTTTTTTAATACTAATAGTACCTTCAGTCCAATAATACATCTGTTTACAGTTTGCCTGAACTTGTTTCTGGATTTATATTTCAATATGCTCTTTAGGATGCAAAATCCTGTCAAATTAAAGAGTGCTCTTGTCTTGCCCGCTTCCAGCAAATCACTTGCAGCATCTAATAAATCCAGCTGGCGTTCTTTCCATAGCCCAATGCTGCCGAAATCATTATTGTCCTGCCTCGTTTCATGTCAGAGGCCTCTTCGCCTCATCTGTCATGAAACCAATTTCACTTTATTTACATCCATTTGCTAGTTTAATTACTGTGCTGATGAATAGCCTGAAGGAATTAAGTTACGAGTCTTTGGAAAC
This sequence comes from Bubalus bubalis, assembly GCF_019923935.1. Lineage (NCBI taxonomy): Eukaryota > Metazoa > Chordata > Mammalia > Artiodactyla > Bovidae > Bubalus > Bubalus bubalis. The sequence continues at coordinate 36,036,101 of NC_059169.1, read as the reverse complement.
CCAATGCGACAGATATATGGGCTACCTTTTAACTACAGGGAAGGAAACGAAGGCTCGTGTGGCATGCACCAAAATTTAAAGATAATAAGTGTTTCTCTGTATGCAACTACTCTTGAGATTCAGGATGATCTGACTTTATGTATTCATCATCTCCTGAGTGAAATACAGTGCTTTAGAACCCCTCATATTTACAGACTGACTGCAGTTCTCTACAAGACAATTCTCTATGTTTTAAATGCTTCTTTTTTCTTTTACTGAAAGAGTTATAGATGATTTTTTAAGCAAACCAAACAACCTAATGGGTGTTTTTAATTAAAGGCACCTAACAATGTTAACATTTCTCTATAACTGAGGACTTACTTCTATATGAACACAAATAGGTGCATTTGTGAAAATTTAAAAAATTAATATATCCAATCTAATACACAGTACAAAGTACTCTATTTACATACTCTAAATAATGTAACAGATATCATTTATATTTTTGTTTATCACTGAGAATCTCACAAGTATCTTCTTTAATGTATTTCTAAATCATAAAAAAGAACATTTTGCTGCCTGTCTCTTCTCCACATCCCATATATAGAGTGCTATGAATCTGTTAATGACAGAGGATTTGTGGAATGAGTGAATAATCTTTGTTCTCAATATATATAAATAGTCAATCACTTGCATATATAGACATTTAAACCTAAGATGAGTAAATTTTTCAGTCATTTCACTATCCTATAAATACTTTAGTATACGCCTGCTATCATGGCAACATTAAAAATCATATTCAAGGGTATTCTTTCTTAAATCATATCATCAATTATAGGTTGTAAATTTAAAATGGATAATCCAGAAATTGAGTCTTCACATGGGTCATAATCATTGACTATCAATTTAGAAAATAATGATACCTAAATGAACATCTGATTTTATATTTTCTCTATCCCTAGGTAACACATGAAAAGAATGGAACTTTTAAATCTAAGTGCCTCTATGTTTTCCTCTTACTGCTATTTCTGAGAGTTCTGACATTTTAAAATCAGTACTTTCATTTGATTTCCCTAAAAATTCTAAGTTTGTGGCACAGGACAAACATATTCACTGCTTCAAGAAAAAAAAATCTAAATTTTTCTAATAGACTTACTGTACTTTTTCATGTATGCCATCTCCATGTTGAGTACCTAAGATTGTGCAAACTTTCTAAAGTATTTATCTAACTGAAATTATTTTAAAATATTCAAGGGGCAGAGATAATTGTAAATAAACCAGAAGTGAGCAATAAGGGAGTTTTAAATGTTTTCCTATTTCCTCTCTTCCAAAAAGAATTACTTTTTGCACCCTGTAGACTCTGCAATTTCATTTATCATAAAGCCAGCTTAAAAGAAGGGATAAAAATGTAAACAGTTTACATGTACTATCAGAAGAACTAAAGGTGGAGCAAACTCTACTGTCAGTGCAGATACACACTGATAAATTATATATTCATTACAAATTCTCTAGACACCTCCCTTTCTGGCCCCCCTTCTACCCCCTAAACACTCATTTGCCTCATTCCACCTCTCCTACTACTTTTAATAAAGTTTGTCTACAAAACAAACTTACGTAGCAAAAACAACTTTTTGTATCAAGAGTCTTGCTTACAAAAGTTTTGCAATAAAGCAAGTCTAAATAGGACTCTCCAGGTAAAATTAACTTCTATATTAATAGAACTAGATACTATTCAAGATCTTGTGGTAGGGATTTATGAACCATCTTTAACTTGACAGAAAGGAAATCTGCAGTGGATGAGTCTTTAGTTATTTTCGTTCATTTTTCAATAAGAAACACAAATGATGGGGGGTTTTAAATGCTTTCTCTTTCCCTCTCCCCCCTCCCCCATTACTTTCATTCGCTCCCTTTCCAAGGCCCACTTCTCCCTCTCCAGCTCTTTTTGATTAATAGATCCATGTGGCTAACGGCCTGACATATGGTGTTCGAAGCAGCTTGAGATAGTACCTTAGGCATCCCCTACGGCCATTAACATATTAGGGGCTTATGTGCAGTCAGACAGTCAGACCTCATCTAGAGCCTTCGTGTTCAGAAAGGCTGCACCCCAGAGCTGTTTGATAGAGAGTTTCAATAATGCACCACTCTTCAATTTTAAGGGAGTTGCTCCTGGTGCTGAAACTCTGGGGCAAAACCAGAAGACAGTTGAGAGATATGACTCCACCACACTCAACAACAGTAAAAAATTGTGCTTAGTACAATACAGTAAAAAAAAAAAAAATCTGTTTGTATAGAGATATGCACGTGGAGACGCAGCTTCAAGCTCACAAACACGCACCAGCTCCTGAGTATTATCAGCAAACAGGCAACATCAGCTGCTTGGATTTATTTTGTTTAAAGTCTTCTTTATACTGGGAATACCAACAATACAATAACAGTACAGTTACTGATAGAGACGATTCAAAAGTGAAAACAAAATACAGCATAATGTTAAGGAAAGGAACAGCTCTTAATCATGTAGCTTGGTATTTTCTTCTAGTAGATGAAATTAAGTGCATTTTTACATCTGTAGCCTTGAAATAAGAAAGGGGAAGATAGTGATGAAACTTTGGGTTTTAAAAGATGTGATTATATTTTAAATACAGTTGCAGATCAAATTCCTGGAAAGATTACTATTATTGCTCTACAAAACCTAAAGTTACAAAGTCTTGACAATAACTCTGAAAGGTGGAGGAAGCCTCTAGGATGTACATATATGTGTAAACATATATATATATATATATACACACACACACACATAATGTATACACGTGTGTATGTATACAATTTTGGCGAGGGAGATGATACTCAAAATCAAAGCAGGCATCCCACTTGAAGCTTATTTAATTCACTTTAACATCGTAACTGAAGCTTGAAATTCCCTTTACTCAACGTTCTTCTCCTTCCAGCCTCCTGCTGATAAACCGCTGTACCCCTTTTGAACTGTACTCTGGCTGTTTGCTTGGCAAATAAATGCTGTTCCGCCCTATTAAACCTTTTAGGTAGTTTCATCTTCGGATTTCTCAAATACAGAGCTAATAAGGAGGTGCTTTGATGCTGTTTTACTTTCAAACTATAGCCTCGAGGCGTTCAAACGCGCAAAAAGGTAACCGAAAAAGTAAACTGCCACGAGCAAGACGCACCCTCCCTTTCAAAATCGCTCCGACCCTCTGGAGCGCACTGCTTGGCAGCCGAAAATCGCCTGTTCCCGTGCAGAACTGCGTCCTGTTGGCAGCCCCCGGGGTTCTGAACCCGTGCCACGTAACCCGGAGGATGAGGAGAAGGGGAAGCACTTTTAAGTTTAAAAGCCCTGGGATTCCTTGAGGGATGGGAAAGACAGGAGGCAGAAAAGGCAAAGCTTCCCCAAAGTTGATTCCAGACAAACAAATATCAGACGGGAAGTGAAGATTAAGAAAAGGCAACCTGTTTAATCACTCCGTAATCAAACTTTTGCATAAGGCGTGGCGACAGAGCTACAAGAGCGTGTTCTTAGGCGCTAAATCTGCTTTCAAACCTCGGGCTCTGATTACACTTTGGAAGGAAGACCCCGGCGCGTACTAATGCCTTTCACACATTAGATTCCCCTACAAACGTAGACACGCGCTCGCGCGCGCCAGCGAACACACACACACACACACACACACACACACACACACACACACACACACCTCTTAGTTGAATATAAGCAAATGAAACAATTGAAACCATATCTGTTTTCTTTAAAACTGGGATGAAAGAGACACCCCCTCAAAGGCGTCATGGTTCCTCTCATTTAGGTATCTTTTCAGAAGACATTAAAGCCCCCGGGAGATTCCTCTGCCCAGAGTCAAACGGATCCTACCTGCTTTTTAAAATGCCTGTTTTTTTCCATTGCTAACTCATAAAATACATTTTAAGCAGGGTAGCTGAGCTCCAGTCTCAGCCTCAGACCTCCTTGTCACATTCTGCTTCTCTTTCTTTCCCTTTCTTTCATCACAACGCCTTGGTAAAGTCGCGTAAGTGATCAAAATTAACATAAATCATTATTAGTTATTAGGATTTGCTCTAAATTACACTGTGACTATCGCACCAGCCCCATCTGCCGCCCCTGCTCTCACAGCAATAGATTGCAGATAAAATAAATGTCCTTACCCCATTAGAAGGTTCCTGTCTCTGTAGCCAAAAGCCAAACAAAAGCAATAAATACCGGGCTTTTTCTCTCCACTATTCAGCTGTGACTCTTTTCATCAGCTCTTCTTCTAGAAAAGCTCGATAGCTGCCTGAAAATATTGCATTTTATATCACCAAAGGGCGATTAATATTGCATTAACTGTATTTAACATTTTTTTTAAGCGCGAGTACTCTACAATGAGTTAGTTTCCATTAAGTACAGGGGGTATCAGAACTACTGCAAACCACTTAAGATATCCGTATAAACACATTATTTGTCTCACACTTTGTATTTTTACATATATGTAATGTTAGAGTGTAGCGCGCGATGTTTGAAGTAGAAGAAGCCGTGCTAATGGTCTGCTTAAAGGATTCAGACGCTGACTGGAGACAGCAAGATCCCTGCCTTCATTAAATGTTTATTGTCAACACTTGGAGGGGGCGGGGGTGGGGGGGTGGGAAGAGACTCGTGCAAGAGAATTTCCAAGGCTGGAAATTGTCAACACTTTGTTTTATTCTGGTCATGCCTACAAAAGTTTGCATGCGTTATGCTGCCCTGAAGCCAGGCCTCAGAGCTACCAAACTTTGGTTTGCAATTCGATTTACCTAATCAATGCAAGGAGTCTGCCTCTCTTTCTCCTGCATCCCTCCTTCGCCACTTCTCTCCAGGCTTCCTTACTTTCCCTTCTCTTTTTCCTATCCTCCCTAAATCGGAGAGAAGCGACCTCCTGGACACTCGTGTTGGGGGCAGGGGATGGGAAGCAGGCGCTCCTCGCCCCAACTCTGGGGCTCAGGAACTGAACACTGGTCCCTCTACTTGAGCTTAGCCAGCACCTCTAGGGCCCAAAAATTTCATCCTCCGTGTTTCAATCCAGAACTCCACAGAATCCTCCGGGACGAATGCCGAGCGGCCAGCCTTCCTTCCGCGCCTGGTATAAATTCCTCCCTAATAAGGTCAAATTAGTAGCAGGTCTTTGCTGGGTGCATCCTAACAGCAAAACAGAGACCGAGTCTTTATTGCTCCCCGTTCTTTTACAAAAATGTCGACCAGTTTTGAAAGTTTTGCGGTGTTTAAGACGTCTGTTGACTTTAGGCAGACGGTGGGGAAGGAAGTCTTTTTAATCTCTGTGAGAGACTGGTCCATTGCCCTATTCTCGCAGGACGCCCTCAGAAGCACTTACAGGGTGGGAAAGAATATTCTGGGGGCGCTTAATTATCAGCTGCTGAACTCCAGCGCAATTCCCAGAGGTGATTCTGCCCACGCACTGCGCATGCGCTAGCTTGGCGGGCCGGGTGCACGTCCGGAGCGCGCCGGGTCCGCCCGGCGCTCCCAGCGGTCCGCGCCCTGCCGGTCACGCCTGCGCACGCGCGCCGGACGCCGGGGACTCGTTCGTTTGACCTGCTCGGGTCATCCACACGGCCTGGCTGAGTCCCGGCCGGGGCGCGTGGGCGGTGGCTCTCCCGCCGTCCGAGAGGAGCTGCGGCCTCGGGCATCTGGAAGCCTCGGGACCCGGGTGGCGGCCGGCGGCGGAGGGGCGCAGACTCAGCGTACCCTGGGCGCTCGGCCGCGGCCCGCACACCTCGGACGTTGGGATGCCTCACGCGGAATGCCCGGGTGGAATGAGTGTTTCTAGGGAGAACGGGGACCTTGCCTGGTTCCGGGGAGAGTGGGTCCCCTCCGGGCTGCAAATTCTGACACAATCAGCTCTGCCTGAGGTTTGAATAGGTCCCCGCCAATGCGCCCGCTGCAAAGTTCAGCGGGAAGGCGGACAAGATGCCGTAGGGGGCTGGAGGGGAGGGAGCGGCATCACGGGGCCGCCTCTGAAATCACTCCCGGAGCGAGAGGAGCGTTTGTCCGCTCGCGTTTCGATGCCCTGCGGAGCCACGGGATTTCGAGGAGTGGGGGAGGGAGGGCTGCCAGTCTCCCACCAATCTGACTAGACAATTAAGAAAGTTTTTAATTAGCTTCTTGTTATCATTCATTTTATTAATTTCCAGAACTCTCAGGCCATGAATTATTCAAAGGACAAACCGACCCGAGCCGTGCCGGGCGCCCCCGCCGCACGTTCGCGGCCTGGCTCGTGCCTCGCCGCTTGCCCGCTGCCCCGCGAGGGCTGGAGGCGGCCCGGCCCCGCCAACCGCGGTGGCACAAAGGTTTGATCAAATATTAAATAACGTAATTATTGCGACAAGACTTATCTCGCAGGTGGGAAAGAGGTCCCCCCGTGAGATTTAGAATTTGGCTGCTATTTTTAAAAAATCAATTAAGCTTGCGTTATCCTTTGAAACCCAACTCTCAAGGACTGGGGCTAAGACTGCAGCGGCAGGAACACCCATCGGCTCACCCAAACCAGAGTAATTGTGATCATCACCTTTGTCACCTCGCTGGCCGCCATGACCTTTTGAATGGGGTGGGGAACGCTGCTTTTAGCCAGGTCAAAAGTCACAGTTCCAACTTCAAGGATTAGAGAATGAAAAGCCCACCCAAGTGAAAGACGGGGTAGGGATGCTGCAGATAAGATTGGCAGGAGAGACCAGGGCGACAGGGCAGGGAGTTGAGGGCGGGAGCTGGCCAGATGAGTCCTGGACCCAGGGTACCCTGTCCTCCTTTGGCGCAACCTTGTGTAGGAACGGGACCGAAGTCATCTTAATATCACAAGAAATTAAACATCGATAACAGTCACGGCAGTGAGTGCCTACGGTTTATTTATGAGTGTAATAGAAGTTGAGAGCAATTTCAGAACACGCATTAAACAAAAATCTATTCAAAAGTTAGTTGAAGCGTCTTAAGGACATCATTATCTAGACCGACACAAGGAGCGGGACCCAAAACTAGAACTGGGTAAGAGGAAATTTAAAACGAATGGATGACTTAAACGTAGCAGATGCATTTTATGTTTACTTTTCTTTTACCCTTCCTACTCCACCTCCGCCTGGATTTCCTGAGAGGCTGAAATGCAAACACAGCACAATTTTCCCACTCTCTCCAACTTATTTTGAGATTATTTAAAAGAACCACCCACTATCCCACTCAACGACTGGTGCAGGAATTCGCTTGAAGTTCTGCTCTTCAGAACCAGAAAACTTTGAAAGGTTAACTACCACTGAGTAGCAAGCCATAGCACTCTCTCCAGGAGGACATTTGTTTGCTTGTTTGTTTCTTAATGGATTGACAGTTAAAGGTATCTTAGACTAGTCTTATTATTCCTTGGGACAGTACACAGATTCACTTACTAGAGGGCAAGGCATTTCTTGTTTTGCACAGTTTCCTACTATGTAAAATAGGAAACTCTGCAAAGCCTGTATTTTCATGATCTGTTTTATTAACATAATATTGTCTTCTTTGTATTTGGTAAAGATTTTACTTAATACAGAACAATGCTCAGGTTCTTATTACATACATTGATCATCATTATATAATACAAATATATCTGTCTGCAACATTTCTGTTTGGGGCAGACTGATTAAAAAACAGCCTTTGTAAATCTGTTTATTTGTTCATTCCTGGTTTTCCAACAATGAGATCTGGTTATATTTTTCTATAAAATAACATTAAAAAAACATGCATTTTATTTAAAACTTTGATGACATTTCAAGTTAATAACAGAAACAAATCAATTTTGATGGAAGAGATCTATTTTTAAAAATACCTCTGCTTTTTTTAAAAAAACATTAACAACTGTTTAAAATCACAGCTTTTAAAATGTACTTTTTTTTGAACATCAAGCATTTTGTTTCACAGATTTGCCAGTGAAATTAAAAAGATTTGGCTAAAGTGGGATGACTTCAGAAGATATAAGCCTAGCTATTAAGAAACTTGATACATTTGGCATCTGATCTAGTCCCAGGTCACCAATAGGGAATCTCTAATCCCTCCGGAGCAGTAGGTGGCACACTAAAGTTCCAAATGAACAGAGGCATTTGACACCATGGCTGGACAGATCAGTGGATGGTTTTTATTTATGTTAACCTCCAAAGAAAAGTTATTTAGTTACAACATCTTCTTTGAAACTTTTTTTTTTTTTAGGCTAGAACGATACATATAAACCTCCAAATGCCTCTGCCCCTGAATCCTGATTCAAATATTTTGAAGGTGCCTGGCTATTTATTACCTTCCACCTCTCTGAAGTGAGGGCTGTGCTTGAAGAGATTCTGCAGTTAGAAGAGGAAAAAAAAACAAAAAAACTTTGATAAACACAGACAACTAATATAGAATTCATTTTATTCAAGAGCACCACTTTCACATGAGTTATCTTTAAGTGAATTCTGATTCAGCAGAAAAATACATCATTCTCATCCTTTCCCCTCTTTTCGCACCCGCCCCCCAACTTAAACATCCTCCCCTTCCCTGTATTTTTGGTTGAATTGAGTCTCATTTGTTGACCGGCTCTACTGGGACTTGGCCCAGTATAAACACAAAAATGCACCCAAATCATAAAACTGTTCTTCTTTCAGTTATGTTTTATTTGTAACTGTACTGGGACATATCTCTCTGTTGTATTTTGGTGCACAAAAGTGGTTCTGATAAGGGAGGAGGGAAAGATAATAGAGCAAAGACATAACCAAGGAAAAAGCTCAGCAGACATCCATGGACAGGTAGATCAATCCGTGAGGCATTTCAGGATTAACACTGGCAGTTTGTAACCACTGTGTGAGTGTGTGCGTTCAAGAAAATATTTACAGTAATCTTCCTTTTTTCCTTTTCCTCTAAATTCAAGAATATGACAAGAATGTTGTGTTTTCGGTGAAAACAGGCAGTCGACTGTGAAATCACACTATCCACAAAACGGTCTATCAGAAAGCTAGCCCAGTTTAGTGCTCAGTTTCAAATGCATAGAATGTTTGCGCTGCAAACAATGATATACAACGTAATTAAATAAATAATGCCTAACCAGAGTGAGATCTAGTTGTGTTTCTTCCTGCACCTTTCAGATCATGCATGGTTTCACTCTTTCTTATCTGTTCTCAGTTTTTTAGTTCTTATTAAAGGATGGTAATAAACCATCTCCACCCAGTCAAGATCAAGGGTGTCTTGTGCACCAAGCAGGCATTTTACCTAACCACCTTCAATTGTTTTCTCTTTTTAATCCATCAGCAGTTCATAAAGTACCTTGATTATTACTATGAAATACTATACATGATTTTCTATTTGGGAGACTGATAGTGCAAATTAAAGTTCTTGCTACCCAACATTTATCCCCAGCAATAAATTACTTTTGGATAGTAATAATAATGAAACAGTTGTTCTGCTTCCCCCCCTCCCAACATGCAGACCCTTTTGAAAGAAATGGAGGGCTTTAAACCTGTCTTTCTCTCATCTGGGATTTAGCTGATTTTCTCACAGCCAAGTCCTGCTCCAAGTGAAAGCAGAATCTTCTCACTATTTCAATGATTTCATGTTCTCCAAAAGAGAAGGGGACCTAGAAGAGTAAGATGGGTCTTGATCTGTGGAGAAAACGGGTCAGAGTATCTCTCCTACTGTCTGCTACCCCATCAATCTATTTGAATCAATAGAGAGAAAAAAAACAAACAGTAGTTTAAAATAAGCCACTTAGAAAAATAAATAAAAGGGCAAGCACGTTCTATGAGTGGAGGGAAAAGCTTATTTTGAAATGGTCTGTTTTCTAAATCTTAGCAATAAGAGCACATATGGAAAGAGAAAAACCTGGCTTCAATTGTTTTATTTTCCTAAATAAATATTTATTTCAGAGCCTCTAAAATTCTGCTTCTTAGTCAGCTCTCTCCCTAAAGACCCTCACCGACCAATCAGGCCACAGGAGTATATAGGCTGGGTCACTGGAAAACTTGGATTTCACCTAAACAAGCAGCCACTACCCCCACCCACCTCCTTCCTTTCAGCTGGCCTCCCACTTCCTTTCTGGCAATGGAGAGCAGTCACCGGAGGAGTCTTATTGAAAAAGAAAAAATAAATCAAAGAGGGTTTGGATGGGGTGTAAGACTTAGAGAGAAAATTAAACACGGAGACAGAACAACTAGCTTTGCTACCCAGAATTTCACCTTCGGGTTCGTTTGGTTTTTTGGTCTTTGACTCAGTTCATGTGCGTAAGGTTGGGGCGGTGGTAATAATTGTGGTGCTCTTTTTTTCTCTTCCTTAGGGTTGTGGGGTGGGGGGGGGGGGATGGAATGAAGCTGCAGAATACGGCTCTCTGGAGTTACATTTCTAAAGTATTTTTTTTCTTTGCTTTTGTTCTGTTTTGTTTTAGTTTGTCTTTATTTGTCTAGTTTTTGGTGGTTGGTAGGTTTTTTGTACATTGTTCCTTGGTCCCCAGGATATTCTGATAAGTGTCTCTGGTCAAAAACAGTCCATTTCCCTACCCTTCCCGTCTCCCCCCACCCTCACCCCAAGAACCATCCTGCTCCTCAAACCCCCTTCTCCAGTCTCCTCTTTCCTTCCCCCCACTGCTCCTCCCCCAAGTGCTCCCGCTTCACGTCCAACCTACTCTCCCGCATACACACTGGGCACCCAGTCCTTTAGGCTGGGGAGGGTAAGGACGGGGAGAGCAGAGGGGAGGTGGAGAAGGAGCGCTCGAGGAGGGACTCCTCAAATGCAAGCAGGATAACGGCCGCTGTAAATCCGGGGGAGGGGGGGTGATGGTGGTAAGCAGGCTCGGGGAAGGCCCCCCTCCCGGCAAAATGCCCCCAGCTCTGCCCCGCCCGGTCCCTCCCATCTCCCCCCCCTCAGTAAGTGGCGGAGAATTTCATCCGCTTCTGCTTCTGTCTCTGGTTGCAAAACCACACCCGCACCACGTTCTTTTTGAGGTCCAGTTTCTCGGCGATGGCGGCGATCTTCTCGGACGAGGGCCGGGGCTGCACGGCGAAGTAGGCCTCAAGGGAGCGCTTCTCGGGCGCGGCGATGGAAGTCCGCTTGCGCTTCTTCTCGCCGCCGTTGAAGAGCTCGGGCTTGTTCATTTTCTCGCGCTGCGCGCCCTCGGCCTCCTCCAGCCACGCCTGCAGGATGGGCTTGAGCGCGATCATGTTGTTGTGCGAGAGCGTGAGAGACTCGAACCTGCAGATGGTGCTCTGGCTGAGTGAGCCCACGCCCGGGATCTTGAGGTTGGCCAACGCCGAGCCCACGTCGGCCTGCGTCACGCCCAGCTTGATGCGCCGCTGCTTGAAGCGCTCGGCGAACGCCTCGAGCTCGCGCGGGTCCGTGTCCGAGTCGCAGATGGACGCCAGGCCCGCCGCGCCCACCACGGCAGCCGCCGCCGACGCCGCCGCCACCTGCCCGGCCGCTGCAGCCGCCGCCGCCGCCGCCGCGCCGTGGTGGGCCGCCGCCGCCACCAGCCCCGGGTGCGGCAGCCCCGACGGCATGTTCATGGCGGCCGCCGCCGCCGGGTGCGACAGGTGGCCCAGGCCGTGCATGTGCGGGTGCGGGTGCGCCGAGCCGCCCAGCAGCCCGCCGCCCGGGCCCCCGCCGCCGCCCCCCGGGCCACCGCCGCCGCCGCCCCCAGGGCCGCCACCGCCGCCTCCAGGGCCACCGCCGCCGCCGCCCCCCGGGCCGCCGCCCCCCGGGCCGTCGTGGGCGCCGCCGCCCGCCGCGCTTGCGCCGCCCGCGCCGGCCATGAGCGCGAGCGAGGGCGAGGAGATGTGATCCAGCAGGTCGCCGGGCTCGAGCGCCTGGTGGTGGTGGTGGTGGTGGTGGTGGTGCGCGAGCGGCACGGTGGACGTGGACGTGCAGGGCACGCTGTTCATCGTGTGGTACGTGGCGTCCGGCTTGAACGGGTGGCTCTTGCCTTGGGACACGGCGATGTCTACAGCCGCCAGCGCCTCGGCCCGCGCCAGCAGCGTTTCGTCTAGGCTGGCGAAGAGGTTGCTCTGCAGCTGCAGGCGACACAAACCAAACCAAAAAAACAAACAAACAAACAAACAAAAACACAAAACAACAACAACACAAAACAAACCAAAAAAAAAAAGCAAAAACACGAAACAAAACCACACAAGCCAGAAAGCACAGCGAGCCAAAGGCAACACACAAAGCAACCAAAATAATAACAACGGGAGTGGGGATAGTGGAGACCGGGAAAGACAGAATAGGGACACATTGGGGACGAGATAGGGAGTCAGATGAGAAGGGACAGGAGTGTGAGGAGAGGGGGGCAGATGCAGAGGAGAGAGGGACATGGGGACACATTCCGGGGACGGGCGTGAAAGACGAAAAAGGAGGGGGAAAGAAGAAGAAATGAAGATGTAACTCGCAGCCGGGGACCCGTGTCACGCACCCGAACACGAACAGAGACCGCCTTTCCAAGGCATGAAATCAACAGAGAAAGTGGAGGGAAGTCGAGAGACCTGGCCCCAGCGCTCCCCACTCCGATCGCCGGCGCCCGACACGGAGGCGGAGGCGACGGGAACCCGACATTAAGCGCCACGGTACAAAGCCTGCCTCGCAGCGGGATTCTTCTAAAAATCCCCGCCCGCGCATCCCCGCACTGGGATTTGTGCACACATCAGCACCCGACATGCAGCGTCTCGGAGACGGGAAGGGGGCGGGCGCGCGGGCCGGGTCCGCGGGCTTGGGGCGCTTACCGGCGGCGTGGGCAGGCAGGCCCGCCGGATGGCCTCGGAGCTGGAGTGCAGCGACGGGTACTTGTGCTCAGGGAGCGTGGGGTGCATGGCAAAGTGAGGCTGCTTGCTGTTCATGGACATCATCTTGATGGCTTAGCATGTAAATCCACAAACACTCCGAAAGTCCGCGGGAAAGTGCGCACGCCGGCTCCCCCGGCCTCCCTTCGGAGGCTGCAGCCGCGGCGGCTGGCGGCGCGGAGGCGGCGCAAGCGCCGGGGGCCGCTGATGCTTCTGCCGCCGCCGCTCTCGCCCTGCGCTCCTTTTGACCGCGCAGATCGCCGCGCACCGGCCTTGCGATCCCACTTCTCCGCGAGCTCTAGCCCCGTGCGCCGACGGGATGCACTCCTCTTACACCTGAGCCCCAATTCTCGCGGCCGGTCCGGGGAGCTCTCGCGAGAGCTCGCGGGCCAGCCGCGCTGACAGGCATCAGCTGTCTCCGTCTGTCTGACGCGCGCTCTCCCTCTCGGCGGCGCCGTGCGTCTGCGCGCGCGCACGCACTCGCCGGGCCGCGACCGGCGCGTGGGAGCCGCTCTTATAGTGACCACCAGCTAGGACAGCGCAGGTGATGCACCTGTAGCTACCCGGACATGCGCACTGAACGCCTCACCTTTCCCATCGCGGGTGTGGAGAAGATCAAAAGGGCCAGCTATTGTCTGAGGGTAGGCACCTTTCAAGGCGGAGAAAGACAAGAGGCTCGCTGGCCCCTAGGTGGTTTCCCTCCCTCCTCCACGCCCGGACCCAGATTGCCAGCCCTGAATATATGCGCATCACTCGGGAACACCTCCTCTTGGGGACGTCTAACAAGCTGTTATATAATGTATACAACTGAGCATTTGTATGTTAAATTATGCCCGCGCGTTCCTCTGTATACAGTATAAATAACACAGAAATGCAGAAGGTGCTGTCTTTTGCTGCAAGAACCTGTTTCTTTTCATGGTTTATAAATAGGTTCCTGGAGAATAATCGCGGTGACAGACATTTGTTTGAAGCAGTCAGCTGGTATTAATTTCCATATAATTTAATTTCCTCCGCACACTTCGTTGTTGTTGTTGCGAATATAACTGTATCAGGCACCGACAGTGACAGCCACTTAGGAGCCACAAGGAGCCTGTGCTTTCTACCAGGCAACGGCTGTTGAAATGAAATTGTGCATTTCTCTTATTGTTTGTCTGCTTTAACCGTGTACAAACCCACATTTCAAACGAGCTCCGGGTGATCTGAGGCTTCTTGTAATCAAAAGGAAAAATAGTTTACAGGGTGTAGTTGGGATCCTTACCTCGCTTCAGCGTACACACACACACACACACACACACACACTCACACACTCACACACACACTTCATGTTGGAAACTCCAGGAAAAGGAAATTGCTTCAGAGAAAAGGGGATAAGGTATTGAAGAGAACTTTATTTTCCCTTACCTCGTGTTGGATTGTTTGCCTCTTTCTCTATGCATCTATCTATAAATAGATGTATATACACACACATTTTTTTTTTCTTCAATAGGAGACAGAAGCCAGTTTATAGAAAAGCATGACTAAAAAATTAATTCAAATAACTTTAAAAGAACCGGACTCGAGCTCTGTTCCAACCTTTAATTATTTTTATTTTATTATTGTGAAATCAAAACGTAAGAGGAATAAATCAATTAGCTAACCTGCTATATGGTCCTTATGTGGCAGACAGATCAAGGGGCTCCCGGGGAACCCAGTTCAGGTGCCCGAGTCCCCAGGGACTCAGCGCTTGCCCTGGGTGATAATAACAGCCCAGATGTTATCGCATCTGCGGCGAGAGTGCTGGATAGTGGCAAGGGGCTGCTTGTGGGAGGCAGAGATCAGAGAGATAATCTTTCCAGTCTGTCTCACACCAAGGAGATCTGTATTTCCACCAAAGATTAGATTCATTTCTATAAGCCTAATTTGCGTTCGCGTGGATCTCTTTGGATAAACGCGAGCGTGTTTAGCGGACCCATTCACTACTCACAACCCAAGAACAGCCCACAGGCGTCACCAGGGCTTTTTTCCTCTCTGTCTTTTCCCTCTATCTTTCTCTCTCCCCCACCCCCTTGCAGCTCGAGAGGGGAGTAAGAAGGATGCTCTCTTGCTAGTGTGAGAAGGAACCTTGTTTTCATCCATTACGCGGTCCCCTGGGACTGCTAAATGCAACTTTATCTCTACGGGGAATGGACGGCGAGCAGGACATCGCTGGAGGGAGCGAGTGAGTCTACGGTAGTCGTCGCACCGGGTGTCCAGGCTTAACTTAATCCTTCCTGACACCTACGGCGGCGGTTCCCTGAGCTATTCTTCGGGGGTGGGGGCGGGGAGGTGGGGGTGGAGGAAGGACCTCGCAGAGGAGGAGCGCCTAGATCCTGTCTCCCCACCGCCCCCCCCCCCTCCCAGGGAAACAGTGGCTTTTAGGGACCCCGAAGAATGCAGGGGAAACAGACATTCAAATAGCACTGGTTTGGGGCTACATGGACCCTGCGTTGGTGGAGGGGAGGGGCAGTGGTGGCGCCTGAGTCCCCAGAGCCCATCTCAGTTTACCTTCCAACTCTTGAGAGGGTACCGACTAACCCACTGGTAAGTCCCTGGCCTGAGGGCAAGAGTTCACCATCTTGTTGAGATTCCGTTCCTAGTTCACTTGAGTGAACTGGCCCAGTTGGGGGTGGGGGGCAGATCTTTGCCCAGAGTATCTCACTTTTCTCCAGGGTTGGGTACAATTACCAACTCACTACCCACCCCTCCCAGTAATGGATTGGAAGCCCATTTAGAGCACATCTGTGTGTACCCTGGCACTTAGGAAAATACCCCCATAGAACAATACATGTGTGTAAGAAGGAAGAGAAGTCAGATGGGAAGGGCTGGGAGCAAAAGGGAGTTCAGCAAGCCAGGGTCATTGGGGTGGGGGGCGGTGAGGAGGGGGGCCAAAGGGAAGATCACTGAAGGGGTCGCCTCTCTAGCTAAAAAGGGATGCAGATTCAAACAGAAGGGCCTGTTGTCCTCAGGTAGAGCTGGATATCTTGATTCCAGACAGCTTTTTCTCTGAAATCATTTATTTCATCCCTCCCTCATTTACTTTCTACCCTACCTTCCTTCCTCAAATACTTGCTGAGCACCCATCTTGGCCAGGGCAAGACATTGGAGATTAAATGAAGTACAATATTCAGGTATCTGCCCTCTAGGCAGCCTATGAGAGTGGGGTAGCTACAGGTGAATGGGGTGTTTTTTGTGGTCCAGGGCAAGACCAAGGTGCAAAGACAGGGAGTTGGTGGGGGATGATGCTTGGGAGAATTAACCTGCCGCTTCCCTGCCGGGCCTCAGTTCCAGGCTAGAGAGTGGGAGATGGTGGTGGGTCTGCAGGCAGTTCTTGGATCTTATCAAGCCTTTCCCTACTTTCCCCAGGGCAGTGAAAAGAAAGGGTGGCCAACTGGGGCTCAGTCCATCCATGTCACTGCTTTGTTTTCCAGGTTTGGCGAGTGCAGTAACTGGATGTCCCGTGCCTGAACTAGTGATACCCACATGGGGTCAGAGCCCTGGCATAGAATTCTGGGCAGGATTTTTTTGTTTTTGTTTTTGTTTTCCTGTTTAATGACCAGCACAGATTCCCTCCTCCCCCATCTCATAGCTTTGCATTTTATCAAGAGGGAGGTAATGAATGCACAGCTATTGATTTCCAAGGAATTTCTGCCCCCAGGGACAGGGAGTCTATCATCTGGATCAGAGACACATTTCTTTCCCTCATTAATTAATTTTCTCCTCCTTCTTTGGCAGGCCCCACTTCACGTTTCCTTTGGCAGCGCCTCTTTCTCCAGCTCAGGGAGCAGACGTTGGTAGGTGGGAGTGAAGACCGGCGGGAGAGAAGCAGCGCACGGGAGGGACGGGCCGGGGGTGAATGCCCCCCGCCTTTGACCACCCCCTCCCCACATGCTCCACAGCTGCCACCCGCGGGGCAGACTTTCTCTCTCCAGAGGAGCGCGGGGACAATCTGCCCCTGCCTCCCCCCCTCCCATCCCCCGCCCCGGGGTTGAACCCGATTTATTAATCCACGTCCAGGGACGGGGATGGGGGTGGGGGCGGTCCTGAGGGATGTCCACTGGAGTGGAGATTGTGTGTGTACAAGGGGAGGAGGTCGGACCCCACGTTCTTGCCCAAACCCGGGGAGCTGGGCCAACCTGCAAGCCCGGGCGCCCCCAGAGGGAGCTCTGCTCCTCGCAGATCAGGGGTGCCCCGTTTCCGCTGGGCTCCTGCCCAGAAACTCGGCCCATTCACCGCGCAGCCAGCGCCCTGCGTGGGGGGGAAGTCGCCAGAACCCGGAGTTGGCCGGCTTCCGAGGCCTCCTGGCTTGTCTTCAGCGATGAGGCTGAACTGGTCAGCAGGGAAGTGGCAGGCCTAGAATTGGGGGGTCGGGATCGGTCCTTGGAGGAGGGAATGCACTTGGGCCTCAGATCCCCTCCCCCTCCGACACCGTCTGTCCGAAGGGTGGGACAGAGGAGGGACTCCTGCCGGACTTTTGCTTCCCCTCCGGGCGGCGGTGCGAGCGCCAAGCCTGGGCTGCTCTGACCCAGGGCCTCTCTACCCCTCGCGCATCCCGGCCCAGCCCTCTGGCCCGCCCGGCCCGCTCTGCCAGCCAGGCCGTCCTGGGCGGTTGCCCAGTCCTGTGCCAGCCCCGAGGCCCAGCCCAGCTCAAGGCGCGAGTCCACAGCCAGGCTCTCGTTGCGAGAGCATGTAGATTTCCCGAAGGCCTCTTCCTTCCTTTCTACCTCCTCTCCCACCTGCACCCAGGCCGCTTGTCTCGCTCGGTCCCAAAAGGCCGTGGGTGAGTTATTGAGGCCCGTGATGATCAGCTCCTGTAAAGCTCCGGGCTAGGACCCGCGGCGGAGGTTCTCGAGGAAGCCGATGGATAACCCACTGCTTTCATTTCTCTGGCCGTTTAATTCAAAGGCAACGTCCGTTGGGAACATTGCGACCACCCCACTCTCTTGATACACTTGAGACCTGGGTGATAAGGCAGTAAAGTTCACTGTTGGTCATTATTACTCTTGGCCGTTACATTTGTAGATATCTATGTATATATACCTCCACCCTAACCCCTCGGTGGACTTAAACCCACCTACCTTGTGAAAGCCCTAAGGATGATGCATGACCACGTCTCCGTCCTGACAGGGGCCGGCCTTCCCCTCCCGCTAGTTGCCAGAACCAGTTTCACTCTCCGAGTGACAAGGGTGGGACCGCTAAGCTTGGTCACAGGGCCCCTGGGGTTTAGGTCCCAAGGGAAGCAGACCTCCCCCGCCCCGGCCCCTTCCGAAAAGGGAGATCGCGCTGGTCAGAGAAGGGGCTTCGAGGTCTCCTGGTTAAGAACAGCAACGAACCCATCAACTCTACAGTAGACACCCGCTTCCCTGACCCCATGCGACGAGATGGAAGTTGTGTCGCCTTCCTGTCCCCGGAGAGCCGCCGGCGCAGCGCTCCTACCAGAACGCGCGCTCGCGCGAGCTAAAGAAAACCGGAGCACCCCAGCCCCCGGCGAGTGCAGTTCCGGGGACGGAGAGACTAGCGCCCATCGCACTCCGCAGGCTCGGCTCTGACTGCAGGAGCGGGATTCCCAGGAGGGTCCCAGCGCCGCGGAGCAGAGCGCTAAGCCGAGTGCGCACGCCGAGGTGCGGAGCTGGGTCCTGTCGCCCGGCTCCAACGCTCGCCCGCGCCGTCGTCAGCCGCCCCTCCTCCCCGCTGCCTGCACAAATCAAAGCCCCTTGCGAGGGACTGGGAAATAGTTGCCTTGTCATGTAACACATTGCCCTGATTTATTATAAAATTTTAACGAAATCATGCATATTTTAACAGTCTTTAATCACTGCATGAAAATTTAATTCATGGACTGTAGCGCGTTTAAATAAATGAAGTGTTAATTCATTAGGATTAATTAATTTGTTAAAGGATTGTGTGCAAGGTTAAGGTGGAAAGAAAACTCTTTGTTGGTTTCGCGGATTAATCGCCAGGTTTCGCGAGTAGTAATAAAATGAAAGGAATCCTCAGCGCGTGTCCCTTCTTTGGGTGGATCCTGAACGGGAGCCTCTGAGAGCGCCCTCAAGAGCGCGGGAAACTCGAGCTGGAGGGGCGCGGGCAGGTCTGTAGTCCCGGGAACCTGGGGGAGGTGGGGGAGCCTCACTGGCTTCGAGAATCCGGGAAGGAGGGTTTCGCCGGAACCAGAGGAAAGAAAGCGGGATCGCAGCCCAGACAGACGGGCCAGACCTCACCTCCCCACCCCCAGCACAAAGATGACCCGGTGAGTGAAGCGAGGTCGCGCCTTCCGGCCCTCGGAGCGCCAAGCCTCGGCTTAATGGACAGATGATGGCCCAGCCCTGCCACCTCCTGAGCCTTCCAGTGCCCAGGGAGTCACAGTCTCGCCGGCAGGCCGCCGGTTCTGGCGGCGAGGGCGAGCCTGGAGTCCCAGGGGACGCGCAGAGGAGGCGGACCAAAGCCAAACTTGACAGCGCAGGCTGAAGCAATCGGGAAGCCTTTGTCCATCAGGAGCCCTATTAGGGTTTCTTCAGCACCTCTTTTGAGACGTCTGAGAAATAGGCGCCCACTTGCAGGATAGCGGATACACACGCAGAAGTAGATGTTCTCTTCTGCATCAAACTCTTATCCATCCTTAAAAGACCCAATACAAACAGCACTTCGGAAGCCACCAGGTTTCCTCTCTGCTCCAGGCTATCCCGGGTGCAGACACTTTTGTACTCACCAATGTTATATAAGAATTAGAGTGGACCAGACCTAGGTTCTCTTTGGTATATGCCTATGTGAAATCCTTGCCTTAGGGTATTGGATCTTTACATCCTCAAATTATGTGTCACACTAGGCGCACACTTCTACACATTTGGGTAATCCAACTAACATTAGAGAGGATCTACTTCCTGTTACGGAGAAGCAATGGCAACCCACTCCAGTACTCTTGCCTGGAAAATCCCATGGATGGAGGGGCCTGGTAGGCTGCAGTCCATGGGGTTGCTACGAGTCGGATAGGACTGAGCGACTTCACTTTCACTTTTCACTTTCATGCATTGGAGAAGGAAATGGCAACCCACTCCAGTGTTCTTGCCTGGAGAATCCCAGGGACGGGGAGCCTGGTGAGCTGCCATCTGTGGGGTCGCACAGAGTCGGATACGACTGAAGCGACTTAGCAGCAGCAGCAGCAACTCCCTGTTAAGACAAAGCAGACCTAGGAATGTACTTAGTTTCAAGAAGTGGAGCTTCAAAGGCATTCTAGACTGCCTCTGTCATAGCAGACTGATCAACCAAGCCTAAGCTTCAGATGGGTTCTTAAAAGAAAACTGCAACTTAATAGATGCTTCCTCTCTGAGTGGGGTTCCGAGAATTAGGCAATAAATGTTCACTATGCACTCTGAGATCATTGCTTAAAAGGTTTTCTCTCTGCCAAGTATTATTAAAAGGATCGGGTTACATCATGATAGGCAAAGACTGTGGTAGGACTCCCTAGAATAGGAACAGAGACCTTCTTATGAGGCCTCAGGAAACCCTGCTATAAAAGGCCAAACTCCATGAAATGAAACTGTTCTCTACTTACGTCATTCACAGGTACAAAAATGAGGGGGGTAAATTCTAGTGCATGAATTACACTTTGAATAATTGAATACCATTCAAGTATATAGAAACAAGTTCCTGAAACAGCTTAAGAATCAAGACCAAATTTCTTCCCTTGTTCAGCGGTACCATTAGAGGTTTCAAACCAGTGTAAATATGAGTTTATAAGAACACACAGCAGATTTGATATTAAGAGGCTATATATCTTAATGTCTGCCATTTTAGGTCTCAGTTGATCCATTAAAACAGGAAAAAGACATGTAATTTTGGATGGGATAGAGATTTTAAAAATTAAAAGATAAACACTAAAGGTCATGTCAAAAAAATACCTAGCATCTTGCCACATTTGCTTAGCCATAGCATTTTAAAGAGATGAGCAGTCAAAAGGTACTGTTTTTATAAGGACATGAAGTGATGTGTCTTTTCCCTTTACCACTTGCACATCTTTTTCAAACATAGCCTTAGTGCTATTTTGAAATTCATCTAAATGTCAGAGTTAATGTGAATCTTTATAAACTTAAAAGTGGCACACACACAATCCCCATCACTGAGCTTCCATTTAGGAGCAGCCTTAGATCCAGGGCACAGGCAGGAGTTAAATGCTACTTGAAAAGAAACATGCTAATACTTCCAAAATACTACTTTAAAAAGAATCCTTGGAAATTTCAAATCCAATCATCCTTTGGCCTGCAAATGTGAGCTCCCATGCATCTGATGCTTGAGGGATGAAGACTATAAGCTCTGGAGTCTGAGGCCCAGCTCCAGGACAGGGTTCTGAGCCCATTCTAGCTGTGTGATCACTAATTCTCAATTCACTTATTAGTAAACTGGAGAAAATTCTTGGCTCACAGAGTTTGAAAAGATTACAGAAGACAGAGGCTAGCAGAGTACTTGGTATCAATAAAAGGTAGTTTTTGTTTGTTTTGAGTGTGTATATACAATAGATATATTTTAAAATGGGACTGGGCCTCCCTGGTGGCTCAGTGGTACAGAATCCGCCTGTCAATGCAGGAGGCTCCGGTTCAATCTGTGGGTCAGGAAGTTCCCTTGGAGAAGAAATGGCAACCCACTCCCGTATTCTTGCCTGAAAAATCCCATGGACAGAGGAGCCTGGTGGGCTATAGTCCATGGGGTCATAAAAGAGTTGGACGTGACTGAGTGACTAAACAACAAAATGAGACTACCATATCTGTCATGACATTTGAAATTATGGTAAAGAGGTTAGGAGTACAAAAGTGTCATTAAAGTCAAATCCTGCAGATTATTTCCTTTAATTGAGTAATGTCAGGTTATTTTAATATGATACATGAGATAGTGTTTTGGAGAGGATGAAGCAGTGTTTCTGAAGCAGCTGGGAAATACTCCAGCCCAAGAGAGACACCCTCACCCCCATTAGGCATTAGTCAGTTAGGCTACACACTCTGCATTTCCATGACACAGTGTCAGTTTGTATTAAAAACTAACACACTCTTGGTGAAAAATAAAAAAAATACAGACAGAATTAGAGTGAGGTTTACCCCCAAGTTTACTCTATTCAGAAAGATTTTAGATTTCTACATTTAATAGAATTTCAAATGCATATCCACATTGTCAAAGATATTTAAATGTCAGTATCTATGAAAGTTTATCCATTAACTTAAAGATTATCAGAAAGACAAAGTCATGCAAAAATACTTATTGGAAAAAATATGATAGAACAAAAATTACACTTTACATTAAGCCTTTTGTGTGTGTGTGTGTGTGGGGGGGGGGTTCTTATTACTTCTAAAAGCAGAGGTCATGATTTTCCAACTCATAAAAATGATTTTTTTATACTTCTATGGTTTCATTGAATCCTGAGTCAATTATAACAAAGGTCAGCAAATTTCTCTGTAAAAGGCCAAATAGTAAATATTTTAGGCTTTGTGGGCCATAAGGTCTCTGCTGCAACTATTCAGCTCTGCTCTACCAGTGCTAAAGCAGTCCTATCAGATAAAATGTAAAACGTGTAGCTGTGTTCTAACAAGACTTTGTCTAGAAATACTGAGATTTAAACCTCATATCATTTTCCTGTGTTATGAAATATTCTTTGGATTTTTTTTTTTTATTTCCAAAGTTCTTTTATTAAAAAAAAAAATTAAAAATGTATAAAGCATTTTTGGTTCACAGGCCTTTCACAAAAACAGGCAAAGGCCAGAACTGGGACCACTGGCCACAGTTTGCCAACCCCTGTATAATAAGAGCAATACAATAAAAAATGCTAAGTTGTACTGGTCTTTGTAGGCTAATTCAACATGGGACAACATCAAGGATTACAGTGTTTATGACATCCTTTATTCAGTTCACATAGAAAAGCATGCAGTATTAATGTAAAACAGTACAGTATTAATGTAAAATGTTCAGTGCACATTAGATAAACAAGTCATTAACATACAAACCATTTTTAAAGGCCTATCCGGGCATACCAAACATGTTTAGAATATACCTTTTAAGAACCTAAATTAAAAATTGTGCTTAGCTCACCTATTCTCACCCTCCTCTCAACACTCTTCATGAAAAACCATCTTTTTTCTGTCCTACATAAAAGATAATCTTTTAGCCAACTGAAACTTCTTTTTCTTAAGTAAGTAAAACAGTGCAAGCAAGACTGCTACCATGCATACAGAGTTTCCATAAAGAACAGTAACATGCAAACAAGAACTTTACCACGCCAAAGAAAGCTCCCCTGGGACATAAGC
The DNA here is from genome assembly GCF_019923935.1 of Bubalus bubalis. Lineage (NCBI taxonomy): Eukaryota > Metazoa > Chordata > Mammalia > Artiodactyla > Bovidae > Bubalus > Bubalus bubalis. The sequence goes on along the minus strand of NC_059169.1, from coordinate 36,013,035 downwards.
GGATCAAGAACTTGGCAATGAGTGCTTTTGCACCTGTGTATCTGAAATAATGAAAAGCTACCATGTTTAATCTTCTCCAAACCCAACTGTTCCCTAACTTCTTGCTAAAGTAGGCAAATTTCTGACTTTCAACACACACAAAAAGATAAAAGAATGAAAGCTACCAGACATAAAACAAATATTTTCATACAGAAAATGCATTCTCTCTTACTAGCAACACATTTTCACAAAAACTGGACAAAACATATTGTTAACAATGCAAACATTTATGTAAAACCTAAAAAAAAAAATCAGTGAGTACTGGACTAAGGTTTGAGTGCTGTTTCTCCATCGTGGCCTTGAACAGGGGTGCCATCGCCTTCTCAGTGAATAAAAGTTAGACTATCACTAAACATAAATAAAAAGGGGCAGGAAAAATAATTTCCACCCTAGGAAGCTTTAAAGAAAAGTGTCTTATGAACAGTATTTAGACTGCACCAAAGCTTTTATTTAAGAAATCCAAATTCTGAAGACAACTGAGGCTTACTAATAGGTCATTGTATCCGAATAGATGAATCAAGATTCAAGAAAACAAAATATACCCAAACCAGACACAAAAGGAACCCTCTCCCTAACTTCTCTGGTCAAAAAAATCCCTAAATGAAAATGAAAGACTAAACTCCTCAAAATGAACAAAAGTATCCAGGGTACAGGCTAATCCACCATTCTGACTTGACACCTGACTAAAGATTATCAATTCAAAATTGTACAGAGCTTTTATGAGGGGGAAGAAAAGTAACTTTAAAACCTTATATTCCTCTCAGGACAAAAACATAAATGACATCTTTCTAATTTGTCAACTTTTAGTTGCTTTTGATGGGCTGGCATTAGAAAGGCTGCTCTGGATTTTTCTTTTTGCTGATTGATTCACATTTTTATTCCTTTTTTCAGGCACAAAAGAAGTAGACCAAGGAGACTGAAGGTGGTTATGAAGACCAGGCATCTCTGAGGACATCTTAAACAAAGATGACCCAAACCTTTGATCTTCAAATAGCCGGTTTGTACTGCTTAACAAAACACCCTGGGAAAACTCAGTCTGAAACAAACAACTTGGTGGTTTGATTTCATTGGTTCCTGGGTTCGAACTGGAATGGAGTGAAAAATCTTCATTCATTTCTTGGTCAGATGGAGAGAGGAGAAAAAAAGAATTGGGTTTCCATTCATTTCCATTTTCCAACTGATCAGTAGTTAGAGAACCTTTAGAAAGGTTTGGTTTAGTTCTTTCTTCCAACTTATCTGTTTCCTCAAGGAATTCACTGCACTGAGATGACTTTGATAACCCATCCAAGTCCAGCGACTTAAAACCGTTATTACAGGGGCTCTTGCTGTTGTCTGACTCTGACATCATCGAATCCAGCTCCGAGATTTTGTCAAGGTAAGCTGCATCCATTGATGCTTCACTGGATGTTCTTGTCCGATTCATTTCAAAAGAGCGGAGAGAATTCAACCTCTTGGATAAACATGAACCTGGTTTCTCACTCAATTTTGAAGAAATTACTCCAACACAATTTGCTATTGTGTTCTCCTCTGAGCTTTCAAAGTCCAAGCTGGGGGCATAGCTTGTGGAACAACAATCCCAAAACCCTGTCTTCGGGGAAGTAAAACACTCTGATTTCTTTTCACTCTCACTTCTATCATCTTCTGAAGAATCTTTATTACACACATTTGGAGAATCACAGAAATCATCAAACATCAATTTTCTGAGATGGTTTGACTGCTTTTTAGAACCTCCTGCTTTGACTACAGAGCTCTCTCTATTATCTGGCGTATTGAGCTGAAGACAGCTAAGGGACAAAGGAGCACAGGAAGCTGGAAGATCGTAGAGTTCTTCATCTTTGTAGGGCATGCAGTCACTTGGCTTATTTCCCCATTCTCTTTCCAGATAGGTATCCATACTTGTATCTGTCACAGTGAGCATTGTTTCCACTCGCTTCTGATACAGGTCTTGGTTCTTAGAACAATTTAGTTCTGTTTTGCTGGTGCCTTCCTGCCTGACAGAACTGCTAGAAGGTTTTGCCAGGTGAGAACTCGAGGTGGCTGAGCCAAGTTGCTTTCTGGCACCATCACCTTGGTTCTTGGATGCCATATCCTCCTCGGTGCCTTTGCTCCCCTTGCCGTCTGTAGAAAGTGCTCTCTGACAAACGGCATTCATCACTTCCTTCTCGGCACTTGAATTCTTCAGCTGTGTAATTTGAGACTCCAGTTCCTCTATATATTTATCGCTTCGTTCCAGCGCTTTCTTGAGACGATTGGTTTCACGTTCATACTGCTCTACTTTGGACTGCAGAGCAGCTACTGTAAACCTTCCAAACCTGCAAGGAATGGAAGGATAGTTAACCTTACAGTTTAAGCTTTCTTCTTTCTAAAGTTTAAGAATGCAAACTGTCTCCACCCATCCTAATTTCATGGAACAGTGACATTTCAGACTGCTTAATGAAGAGGATAAGAGCAAGGGCAGATATAGTATCTTCAAAAGAGGGTTTCCCCATTTATGTAATTACAAGCATATGATAATAACAGGAAAGACCTAATAGGACACTTCTGTGGTCAAATCATGCTAGTGCTGACAGCGAGGCAGAAACTTGCTGATGATTTCCCTCCCCAAGTGCTGGCGCTATCAATTCAGCTCATATGCATGAAGAGTTATACCCTAAAACAATGGCAAAGATTTATGATAACATTTGAACAGTGGTCCACATCTTGAAATATTTACATTCAATCATTTTCCTATCGTACAGCAGTGTTTTACAATACATTTCTTATACAATGTCACCTTGTCAAACATAAAATGCCGATTTGAAATTCAGAAATCTTAGCAGTTCCAGCAGGGAGTGGTTTTAAATACTTATTTGGACCCTTTCAATTACATCTACCCTTGATCTGAAGTTTTCACTTGGCCTTTCTGAATACTGGGCTTTAACTCATTTCAGCTCTACTTATTTTTTGGCATTTTACACAACCGTGTGGGACATCAATCTCATTTCTTCTAACTTTGAGATACAAAGTCAGTGCTTGAGGTTCCAATGTAATACACAGTAAACATTTTCAGATTTTCTGAAAAGTATAAGAAAAAGAACACAACAATAATTCACTCCTCTCACTTGGGATTATCTTGTGTTCACTATTCCCTTAAGAATGAGTACTGGGTTTGGCTCAGAAAGCAGTTTTTGAGTACCAAATGTATGGCTGGTGGTATATTTGGAGCTGATGATAAAATCATTGGTAGGACTGTCCAGCTCCAAGGGACATAAAATATCTACAATAAGTTCTATCTGATCTGGCCACCAAGGAAAAGTCCATCTTTCAGGAAACTGCTTCATAGGAGTCAATAAACATAGGTTTTATATTCTAATCCCATGAAAAATAACTTCTCTCCACAAAAGCATTTTAAAAGGCTTTTTATTAATCATTTTTTTCAATGACTTAAATAGAGATACATCTTAAAGAATTCAGGGATTGTCTGTTTGGAGCAAGGTACTTAAGAAGGTGATTTTTAAAACTTGTTTTAATCTATGGGTTTGTATTTTTCTTTCTTTTTTTCCCTAATTACAAAAATAATTAAAATTAATACAATGTACTAAGTATTAAAAAATTAAAAAAAAAAAGGAGAGGGAGTCAACAGTAACTGAGCGACTTCACTTTCACTTCTTTCATGCATTGGAGAAGGAAATGGCAACCCACTCCAGTGTTCTTGCCTGGAGAATCCCAGGGACGGGGAAGCCTGGTGGGCTGCTGTCTATGGGGTCACACAGTGTCGGACACGACTGAAGCGACTTAGCAACAGTAGCAGCAGTACCTCTTTGAGTCAACCACTGTATGTTCTATGACTCCCACTCAGCACCCATCACCTCCTCCTAAACTAAAGCCCAATTCATTCCCCAACTCTCCCCTAACATGATTCCTGCTCTTATACTAAGGGATAAGAATAGGGCAAAGGTAAATATAGACTCATAAAATCTCAGGATTAGAAAGGGCCTTAAAAGACAGGTTGCTGAATATTCATCTATTCCCTGCAATTAACTGAACTCCTAAAAAAGAGCACACTCCTTTCAACTTCTAAAAATCAAGCAGGCACCGTAACAAAAATAAAAACAACTACAATAAGTAGCCTCCTTGTTTTAAAGACAAAGTTTACAATTACAAGTGTTTGGTTAAATCAATGATGGGTGGTTTTCCTTCTTAGCCAAAGAAAAATAATTTTGGTTTGTAAAGGTGGTATTTGACAGAGCAGCAGTTTCTGCAAGAGAATTTTAAAAGGTGGATAAAGATCTTTAAGTTCATTCAGCAAAAATATATGTGGGGTTTGGAGACTTGCCTAGTTGTCTAGTGGTTAATTAAGACTGTACTTTCAATGCAGGAGGTATGGGTTCAATCCCTGGTCAGGGTCCAAAGACCCTGCACAGCTTAGTCAAAGTGCTAAGAAAACAAAACAAAACTGTGAGTTCCTGACTGTAACTAGTCTGGCATAATCAAACCCACATAATTTTTAACGGAAAAACTGTGCAGCATGTTTAGTTAATGCAAACAGCAAAAGTGACCTTCTTAAATTTGCTTACCAAGATAAAACTTCTTTTTTCTTATGCAACTTTAATAATAAAACTATCCTCAGATGAAATATCAATAACCTCAGACATGCAGATGACACCACACTTACAGCAGAAAGCGAAGAACTAAAGAGCCTCTTGATGAAAGTGAAACAGGAGAGTAAAAAAGTTGGCTTAAAACTCAACATTCAGAAAACTAGGATCATGGCATCCAGTCCCATCACTTCATGGCAAATAGACAGGGAAACAATGGAAACAGTGACAGACTTTATTTTGGGGGGCTCCAAAATCACTGCAGCCATGAAATTAAATGACGCTTGCTCCTTGAAAGGAAAGTTACGCCCAACCTAGAAAGCATATTAAGAAGCAGAGACATAACTTTGCCAACAAAGGTCCATGTAGTCAAAGGTATGGTTTTTCCAACAGTCATGTATGGATCTGAGAGTTGGACTATAAAGAAAGCTGAGTGCTGGAGAATTGATGCTTTTGAACCATGGTGTTGGAGAAGACTCTTGAAAGTCCCTTGGACAACAAGGAGATCCAACCAGTCCATCCTAAAGGAAATTAGTCCCAAATATTCAGTGGAAGGACTGAAGCTGAAACTCCAATACTTTGGCCACCTGATGCAAAGGACTGAGTCATTTGAAAAGACCTTGATGCTGGGAAAGATTGAAGGTGGGAGGAGAAGGGGACAACAGAGGATGAGATGGTTGGATGGCATCACTGGCTCAATGGACATGAGTTTGAGTAAGCTCCGAGAGTTGGTGATGGACAGGGAAGCCTGGTGTGCTGCAGTCCATGGGGTCGCATTGGACACAACTGAGCAACTGAACTGAACTGATCCTCAGATAAGGGAAAAAATCAAATCAAAATTATTTGATTTTATATCATTATTTGATTTAAAATCAAATAATTTTACTATATAGTAAGTCAGCTATTCCCATAGGATGTCCTTGGGGACTCAGTAGTGACAAATAAGGAATGTTTCCCAAAATATTAGCAGCTTCTTATTCTAGGTTTTAGCCTGAAATTCAGATATAATGTCATTTTATGATGCTATATTTGATGATGCCCCTCATTTTTTATTATTATGTTTTTTTAAAAAGTTAGTTAACAAATGTTCTGAGTTGAAGTCAAAATGATAGCCTAAGTGTATTTTTTGTATTACTTTGGAGAGAAAGCCAAAGTGCATGAGAACTAACAACAGAGGCCAGCAACAAAGCACATCTGAGAGGGACAAGCAACGAGGAGTCACTGATGGAGCTGCTGTTTTCTAAAAGGTCACTGCCCTCAATTCTCCAAAGTTCTACTTCAATACTTCATAATACTTTGAATTGTCAGACCTTTTTTCCATGCTAATAAAGACCCTGGGCTGGTGGGCAAACCAAAAGATATATATAGTGCAAGTCAATGAACTGATCAACTAAATTAATTGATCCATGTAGTTTATCTGTTTTCTGTCTCTCTTTCTCATTAGAATATAAGCTCCAGGAAAGCAGGAATCATGGTTAGCTCCCTAGAACAATCCTTGGTCACAGTAGTTTCTCATTAAATATTTCTTGAATAAATGTTATTTTCTTACTTTAAGATACATCAATGCTTTACATCAAGACAGAGCCAACACCATAGGTCCCTGGGCCTCTTTTACGTGTATTGTGAGTCACTGTATTAGTAAACTAAATGTTCCATATATCTGACTGTTTATTTCCTTTTTTTTCTACTGACACCAAGGAAAGCAAGAGAATGAAATACACAGTAGAGTTCTTATTATACAGGCTTGCTGTTCTATACTCCATTTAAAATAACTTTCCACTTTCACCTTAGGAAGAGAATGACAACACATGAGACTTCTGACATATTTTTAGCTTACCCTGCTGCTGCTGCTGCTAAGTTGCTTCAGTCGTGTCCAACTCTGTGCGACCCCACAGATGGCAGCCCACCAGGCTCCCCTGTCCCTGGGATTCTCCAGGCAAGAACACTGGAGTGGGGTGCCATCGCCTTCTCCTTAGCTTACCCTAGATACTGATATTAAATTTGGCAAAAGACAGTTTACTTGCTCATATAGAATAACAATTAGAGATGCATAACTGATGCTATACTTCCATGGAAGGAAACAATGAGGATAAGAGCTTATTTAACTTGGGTTTTAATACTTCCTTATTCTCTAATTCCAGATATTTCCAGAGTACATAACATTAAATGAATCAATGCCAAGGCAAGCTAGAGGGATTTCTAAAATCATTTACCATACTTCCTTTTCCTGAGCAAATTTCAAAATAGAGTATTTTTATAAACATTCCATTAGAGACCAAAGGCTTTGATTTTCAAAGCAGCAGTGATTTCCAAAGGCTTCATTACGTCAGAGAAAACAGAAAGCAGTTTGGGAGCCGCATCTGATATCAGAAGTATGTTTTGCTAGAATCTAAGAAGTTTAAGGGATTTTCCCTCGTGCAGCATTAACTGATGTACACGTTCTGGCTAAGGGCTCTCCTCTCCAAAAAACAACATAGGTACAAGAGTGTTCCTGTCCCTACTGGAAGTAAGAGAAACGAAAGTCCTACTGGTTTGACCTCTGCGGTATTATAACTAGAATAAGGGCATCTCTAATAATGAAAAAGTCCCAAGACCAAATTTTCTCATAGCTCATCACACAGGAGGAAAAGAATGTGTTTGAAGGGGTGAGAAGAAGTAAATATGGTAAAAGAATAAATGCCAGAACCAGGTGTGAAATGAATGAACCTCTAGAGCTCTGCGGCCATTAACGAGCTGTGAAACTTGAGTGAGTGACTTTGCCTCTCTAGTTCTCAATGGTAGCCCAAACAAAACGGATTAATGCAGCAAGCCCAGTAGGTTGCCAAGACCACCAAATTTCAGAAACATCTTCTTGAGGAACAAGAGGGGCTCTGGGGAAGTGAGCCCCTCTGCCTCATGTAGCTTTGATTTTATATCTTTTCCTAACTTGGCACCTGAGCTAAGAGTGAAACAAAGTAAAAGCAATCTTTGGATCTGGGCCAGCGTTTGTGATCCAGCCAATCTGTGACCAATCGGGTCATTTCTCTCCAAGTTTGAAATTGACTGTGCACGTGTTACCCACTTCACACACAGACAATAAAACATAGAGCTGTGCTGTGACATGACATTTTTACAGAAATGGAAACTCAAAACACAAAACTGGCCAACAAAGATGAGATGTAGCAAACAAATCGTAAAGTGATTAATGCTAGTAGTCAGTCAGTCAGTCAGCTGAGTTGCTCAGCTGTGTCTGACTCTTTGCGACCCCACGGACTGCAGCACACCAGGCTTCCCTGTCCATCCCCAACTCCTGGAACTTGCTCAAACTCATGTCCATTGAGTTGGTGATGCTAGTAGGAAAGTTAGAATCAAACGGAAATATAGAGAAGAATAGCTGACCGTAGGAATGCTGAAACTGTTGCTATTGAAGAAAACCTAGGTAAGCCAGAGGAACTGGGAAAGGCGAACTTACGGACGCAAACTTAGGAATATGACAATTTGTTGAAGTGTTAGAAAAATTACTGCCTTTATTATCATAAGCTATATGATAAGAAGGCAAGCACAATTCAAATTATTGTCCATAAGTTTTCAATAAAGAAATGACATTCCAATTCTCAATGCTTCTATATATAATTCATTGTTCTATATAAATATTAAGTACTAAATAGATATCAATTTTACTATTTTTTCATCTTTATATACATTTATAGAGATTCAATGTTTTGATAAAATTATTAAAGTTTATAGAACAATGTGATTTTTCTCACTGATTATTAAGATTGCTTTGCATGGTTTTAGGTTCAGTGGTCATTGTTATGGTTCTATACAACATGGAAAGTGAGGATTACCTGTACTAAAGTAATGCTTGGTATGTGGGAAAACCAAGTAAACTTAAGTGAGTCTCAACAATTGTTTTTTAAAGAACTATTACACATACCTAAGAAAAAATGACCCAGTCATAGAGCAAATTTTATTGTAGCGCTGCCTGGCTACATAGCTGCAGTTGCATACCTTCTCATCCCCTGACTTGCAGAGATACCAGGCAAGTATCTTCTTCACTTTAAACATGGAGGAAAGGTAGAGCTTCAGGAGAACAAAACTTCCTATTGTTCCCTTCCCTCAGTATTTTATCATAAAGCATGATGTGTGAGCTGGAGATTCCTGAAGTCTGAAAATGCCTCTCTTTGATTCAGTTCAGTTCAGTCGCTCAATCGTGTGACTCTTTGTGACCCCAAGGACTGCAGCATACCAGGCTTCCCTTTCCATCACCAACTCCCGGAGCTTACTCAAACTCATGTCCGTCCATAGACTTGGTAACGGCATCCAACTATCTCATCCTCTGTCGTCCCCTTCTCCTCCTGCCTTCAATCTTTCCCAGCATCGGGGTGTTTTACAATGAGACAGTTCTTCACATCAGGTGGCCAAAATATTGGAGTTTTTCTTTGATTAGATGTAACTTAAGTGAGTAGTGTGTAATAGGAGCTCCTTGGGACCTGAGTTGGGCTAGAAGCAGGAAGGAAAGGAGAGGTCCCAGCATGTGCTTTGCCATGCGCATGTGTGGAGAGGATGGGGAGGGGCGTATTCCAGGGAAGGCGCACAGGGAGGGCCAGCACTGAGGCAGCTCCAGACTGTATCTGCTGGTGGGGGCCTTTCTCTCACCCGCTCCCAAAGACCTGTCTGTGTGTGACCCACATCTATTCTCATCCTTCTGGGTGTAACGGCAGGACTGGGGAGAGCGTTCTGTCTTTAAACTACAAGAGAAGCTTTGGGAAGTGCCCTAGACATTTTCAGCCACTGCTGAACCCAATGACTTGCCAGGGTTTCTTCAAGAGAGTTTTCTCTGTTTAAAATGAAAGACTCAGTTATGAAAATGCTACATTCCTTGAGACTTTGGTAATCATAAAAGTTACTATCTATGGCCAATCCTGTCACAATAGTTGAGTCCACAAAAATTTATTAAGCCACATGAAGCCTACTGAGAGAGAACTGGGAAAAAACCTTCCCTCCTGAGGACTCCAAACAATGTTTCTATTCCCTGGCCCAACATCCAAATAAACAAATAAAAGTGAACTCTGGGGATGGACATTACCAAAAGTGTAACAGGTAAATCTACAGCAGTGTAAGTGACGACTAACCAATGACGGTGACAGTAGCAGCAGCAGCCACACTTACTGAAGTTTACCTGTGTCAAGCACATTGCTATATGCTTGACATATACTGTCATGTCACCTTTGTGAAGCAAGATCTATGTTTCTTATTTTAAGGATGAAAAAACGAGATACTTAAAGCACTCGTCTCTTGTCCCAGGTAATACAGAAAGGAAGCAGCAGGAAGCCAAGTCTGTCTAAGTCCAAATACCATGTATGAAACCACGAGATGCCTGAACGTGAGACCCCTGCTTAAGTATTATCGGCACCTCTTTATACTATGATGTAGTAAAAATGCTAGCATGTCTACTGAGTGCCAAGTCTAGCACTGTTGTAATATTTATTAATACATACATTTGCTAATAGAAATATGGAGAGGAAATAACAAGATGTAGGAAGACATTCAGATCTGAATGCACAAAGCCAATAAACATTTATCAAACATCTATCATGTTCTAGACATTAAGTTCAAGAGAATTTTCAAGCTGCCAAAGATCATTTATTAAAATGGCCTTCCAGGAAACTGTAGCACAGATCAACCTGGCAAATGCCAACCCAAAAAGGGTGACTATTTTAACCAGAGATATATAAACTAAATTTGAACTAGAATCATAAACTGGAAGCTCCATCTTTAATTGTTCTATGTATAAAAAACATACATGATCTTCTTGTCTACCTGATGCACAATCAGCAGGCATTTTCAACTACAAAGAAACAAAGCTACTGATGAAATGAGCAAAATTTTAAATGCAAAAATTTTAGGACCTAAACATCACATAGTACTTACTTACACAGGGGTATAATAGGAATAAAAAACATAAGCTATGCTATACTGCATCTTAGTTTTATCCCCAAACAGAATGTGCTCCAATATTTGCAAGAATTAAAAAAAAAAAAAGCCACAGTTCCTCCCTAAAGACAGAGGTCAGCCCTTGCAGCCATTCCTTTTTCTTCCACCTCTCAAAAAATAAAGGCAGTGTCTGGATTTGCAAGTTTTCAAACACAGAACCAAATTTAAAATAATAGCTCATATTACTAACACGACTTTAAAGACAGCTTTTTTGTGTATGTTTATTTTATTAAACTAATCATGCATCTGCCACTTCAATTCTACCTAGAAATTCTTAATAGAGAACACTCAAGTGTTGGACAGTATATGCAAATTGAAAAGGAATAAGTTCCTTTTGTGGTAAGTCTCTAAAAAGGGCCATCCCACATCTGTATTTGCTGCCTGTGAAGATGGACTACTCTTTTTACTGTGAAATACATTACGTTCTATTTGATAAATGTATTTCAGTTCCATACAGGAATGCCCTAATTTTCTATCCTCTAAGAGCAGCCTTGAAGTTGACATGACATAAATGGCGATCCTAATCTTTCATGGAAGGAGAGAATCTTGAGACATGCTATTTCATATCTTTTTACAGTCCTCAGAGGAATAAAGGATTTCATACCTTTCCCCAAAGTATACTAACCTTAACAACAATAAAATCTCAATAGTATAAAAGAATACAACTGTGGTTGGGGGAAAAAAGCATACTTAAAAATCTCTGGACTAATACGATCTATACATTTGTCACTACAGTTAAAGCAATCTCTCTCTCTCAGCATGAGAAATAATATAAAACAAAATAAAACAAAAAACTGCGATCCAGCCACTGTAATTATTACTCAGAGACAGTTACTGAAGACTAATATATGCTAAGGGGTGATGAGGAAGAAAACAAAAGGACATTATCCTTGTTCTCAAGCAGTTCGTAATCTTTCTGACAACCTTACCGCTTAGTCATTAGCATGCACTGCAGGCTCCTAAAATATCTTATCAATACAATAAAGACAAGGTGACAGAAAACTGCAGTAACTGTCCACCCCCAATTAGCTGAATATCCAGAGAAGGGCCCCTCAGGCGGCTGAGGGGCCTGAGCACACCCAGCTGTCACAGTCTGGCCCCAGGGTATCATCAGGCTCCCCTGACAGTCTACAAGTTCCCCTTCCGGGAAAACCAAAGGGCATAGCAGAATCAGTCAGCAGATCAGGCTGGGGTCAAATACCAGGAATCATTGTGTTTGTCAGAGCAGAATCATGAGAAACAAAAAAGGCCAGAAAAGGTCAGGTAAGAGAGAACAGCCAAGGCCTGCAAGAGCAGAGGTGTTGCTGAGGAAGCTGAAAGCCAGGCGTGGTACTGGTGGCATGTCTTGAGACACAGTTGAGGAGGAGTTTAGAACTGTGAACTAGGAAGGGGCGCAGCTCACAGTCAGCATGGAGACGGGTAAGGGCAGGAAAACCTGTTCAACTGAGGAGGCTCAGACTCAAAATATAAGCCCTGACACTGTCTCCTCTTTTCCTCTTTCAAACTCTCAATCTCTAGGATGATTTTGGAAGACTTCAGGGAATCCCTCTGCTCTCCTCATTTGGAGAATGCCAGGAAACTCTCTCTGCCTTCTTAAACCCTATATACCTTAAGCTTCAAGAAAGCTCAAGTCTTAATTCCCGGTCAGTTCCCTCCAAACAGCAGTGTAAAGCATTAGAGTGTGAGAATGCTATGTCCTTTTGCTATGTCCCAGAGGGAAAACACACACACACACACACACACACTTATATAGATACACACTGAGTTCATCACACACACAAAAAGAGTCTTGGGAATTCCCTGGCAGTCCAGTGGTTAGAACTCTGTACTTCCATTGCAGGGGCATGGGTTCCATCCCTGGCCAGGGAATTAACATCCTGCAAGCCATGTGACATGGTCAAAAAAAAAGTCTTAATTCCAAGGAGATGGAAGATTAACTGAGCATGACAGTCATGGAACTGATAATCCTTAAAACAATACAATAAAAGAACAACAGGAAATCTTAAGAGAGTCTCATAGACAAAATGACAACTGGGCTCAGTCTCAAAGGATGGGTAGGGATTCATCAAGCTGAATAAAAAATGAAAGGCTAATGGAGAGGACCAGGGGCAAAGGAAAAGACATGAGCAAAGGTACATGTCACCACATGCAAATCCAGGCCCAGTGAGAAATTCATCAGGGCCACAGCAGCATACATGAAGAGGAAGGTTGGAGAGGAGCTAAGAAGGCCACGCTAAAGTCCTATCAGTAAAGAGGCTCATGTACTATACTAAGAAATCCGGCCTTCAATTTGCGAAAAATGGAAAATCTCCCAAGGTTATTAACAAGAGTGAGATGATCAAATTTATATTCTAGAATTCAGGCAACATACAGCAAATGCTCCAGAGCTGTGACAGGACAAGAGCAATGAGGCAGAGGGCTATTAAAATTGGCTAAGCATGAAATCACGTGGATCGAAACTAGTGGGAACAAGAAGAAGAGGCATTACACAGGAATTTAATAGATAGGATAGAATATACTGGACAATAAGGAATGGGATGAGAAGAAGCGGTGGAAAACGCAGGAAAGGAAGACTGAGGTTTTTATCTCGGGCAACCAGATAAGTAGTAAAGCCATTAACGAGGACAGAAACAAAGCGAGAGGATAAACAGTCTCTAGCGTGGGATGGATAATGGATCCAGTTATTTAGACACAAACCTCCACCAGTTCTCTGTGCTACGTGGTGTGCCAAGGACATACAATTATTTCATCTTCAAAGTGGTACATTATGCACATTTTACATTAAAAATTAATGGCTCCAACAGGTCAAGTAATTTATCAAGTGTTATTTATCTGTTTATTTAATTACTCAACAAGTATGTATCAGGTGCCTTTCAGGTGCTGGGGTTTTGCAAGTGAAGGAGATGGGCAGCAAGGCTAGAATCAAGTCATATAGGCTTCATTCAGATTTCATGTCACCTGAAGAGTTATTAGAAGAGTTATTAGAGAACAAGCCTTCTGTACTTCAAGTTAGTTGATTTGAAATATTTAAGAATTGCTAACAATGTATTTCGGAGAAGGCAATGGCACCCCACTCCAGTACTCTTGCCTGGAAAATCCCATGGATGGGGGAGCCTGGTAGGCTGCAGTCCATGGGGTCACTAAGAGTCGGACACAACTGAGTGACTTCACTTTCACTTTCATGCATTGGAGAAGGAAATGGCAACCCACTCCAGTATTCTTGCCTGGAGAATCCCAGGGACGGAGAAGCCTGGTGGGCTGCCGTCTATGGGGTCGTACAGAGTCGGACATGACTGAAACGACTTAGCAGCAACAATGTATTTGCAAACATTAGTGCGGAGTAAATTAAATTTCCTGTTGAATATTTTCAAGCATTCACCTCATAAAGCCACGGTTAAATGTTAAAGAAAGGGAAGGAACGAAGGGAGGGAAGGAGGGAGGGGAAGCTAGGAAGAAGTGGCCCTCTGCTTCTGCACCTTCTACTTCCTGACTCAGTCTTAACTGCAGTGATAAAATCATGGCACGGTGAAGCAATACAGCATAAGATTATTAGCAGACTCTGGAGCCAGACTCTCCAGAACTGAACTCTGGCTTTGTGTACCTTCTAGCATTGTGATTTGGGGGAAGATATTTAAACTTTCTGTACTTCAGTGTTTATCTTGTGAAATGGAGCTAGTAGTAGTACCTATCTAGTAGGTGGGTGAGGTGGTTAAATGAGTTAAAGCTTGAGATATAATAGAGCCCATAGTTAATGCACAACCAATGTTACAGTATTACCTGTCTTCTTAGCCCTTATTACTGTCTGAAATTACTTGTTTGTTTAGTTGCTTGATCTCTTGTTCTGTCTTCTCCATTCTAAACTCCACAAGAGAAAGGTCATGGGGACAACTTCAGAGGACTGCTTTAGATGGAATGATCAGGAAAAGCCTCTCTGAATCTGATAATGGGAGAGAGCCATATAAAGATGTGGACATTCTAAGAGAGGGAAAAAATTCTAGCATGTTTTAGAAACAGAAGGTGGCCAGTATGGCTAGAGCAGGATAAGCTATGGGGATGAGATGGAATAGGCAAGCATCGTGACTAGCTGGCAAAGTGTCCAGATTGTATTTTAGGAAAACACTGGACAGTTTCAGATAAGAGATTTAATAGCGTGATTTACACTTCATAAAAAACCATTTTGAGTATAGCAAAAATTGAATTGGGCAGGGGAAGGAGAGAGTAGAAGAAGGGAAACTTGAATCCAGGTAGTCTGTCTCCAGAATTAGGCATTTATTTAACTCTTGTGCTTTGCAGTGAATTTAAGGTACAGGATCTTGAGTGAAAGTATAAAATAGACAGATGGAAACATGAATCTACAGTTTCGGAGAAAAGGCAAGGCCAATGATTTAGATTTTATTTTGTAATCGTTGACATAGTAAGAAAATGATTATTAAAGCCATGGGAGCTGATGAGACGGCTCAAGGAACGCACAAACACAGCAAGAGGGGAAGAACGAACAGCTTATGATTTATGAAGTCTATTCTGTCCTCCTCAGAACACTTCTTTTCGTGTCCTAATAGAATACTGATCACCACCCAGGAGTATCTGGAGCATTCATCTTCCTCCAGAAGTTGCTGCTACCTGCTACCTGCTAAGTGGCTTCAGTTGTGTCCGACTCTGTGCGACCCCATAGACAGCAGCCCACCAGGCTCCTCTGTCCCTGGGATTCTCCAGGCAAGAATACTGGAATGGGTTGCCATTTCCTTCTCCAATGCGTGAAAGGGAAGTTGCTGAGGCATGGGTAAAAACTGGTCCATAATGATAAGTCTTAGGGTTGCTGGGCAGTAAAAATGATGCTTGCAGGGAAACACTATCAAACCCACAGGTCTCACTAAAGATACAATAACATTACCAAATACATAATTATAGAATGGAAAGCCATTATTAATCCAATTATAACCAAGTTTGATTTAAATGACCTATGCAATTCTATGTATACAAAATTTTGTATATGTACATATATATTTCATACCCTACACTATTAACATAAGTTAGAAGCTAAGGGCATGGGCCAGCTGCTCTGTTTAAGCCTCAAAATAGGTGGCAACATGACACAAACTTTGCCCAGTGAGACTAGAGCAAAAAGAATGGCACAACTGAACAGAGCAACCTCAGAGAGAGGGCATAATACTTTCAAATGCTTTACAAGTCATTAATAAGCTTCATAATATTTGAAGCTAAAAAATCAAGAGGAACTCCTAACTCTATCAAGGACAAATATATCCAAACTTCTAGGCACAGTTTAGGAATATGAGAAATGCAGTTCTACCTTCCTTCAGCTTCTTGTTTTTGTTTCTTACTATGTGGAGGTGTGACACTCTTGGGATCCCCCATTAAATGGGAGATGGAGAAGAGGAAGAGGAAAAATGACTAAATTTCTTCATTAAATCTTTGGCAAAATGGAAGGGGAATTCTCTCAGGAGCTACATTTTTATTCATTTACTCAACAGATATATACTAGGAGCAGAACTCTATAAAATGCATGGCTATAATAGTGAATAAAACTATAGCCCTCACTCAGAAAAATATGAAATAAGTAATAGTTGTTCAGTCACTAAATCATGTCTGACTCTTTGCAACCTCATGGACTGTAGCACTCCAAGTTTCCCCGTCCTTTACTATCTCCTTGAGTTTGCTCAGATTCATGTCTATTAAGTTGGTGATGCTATCTAACCATCTCATTCTCTGTCACCCGCTTCTCCTCCTGCCCTCAAATCTTTCCCAGCATCAGGGTCTTTTCTAACGAGTCAGCTCTTCACATCAGATGGCCAAAGTATTGGAGCTTCAGCTTCAGTCCCTCAAATGAATATTCAGGGTTTAATTCACTGGAATAGTTACACAAAACTTTAATATTCATCGAAATAATTACACAAAACACTAATTATTAGTAATTGTGATTATGTGCTAAAAAGGGAAAGTACAAGATAGTAAGGGGAACCTAACTTTAAGGGTCAGAAACAGAATTTGCATGGTTCAAAGCATCTAGGATACTGTCAAGAAAATAAACTTTCAGTATTTCTGGGCTGGCTGGGAGAATGGCTTTTCTTCACATACCAGTCTTGCAAACTAAAAGACATTATCACCCCCTCTTGAGTTCCGAATATCAAATCTGATTCTCTTAGAAGTCCATGTTAGAGAAAACTGAAAGGGCAGGCAGATGGTTTTCTTCAGGTAAAACAAATTAGAAGAGAGAGACTAATTCAGGAAGTGGCTACATCAAGTCAAAGAAAAAGTTGCATTTTTCTGGACCACCAGTTTAGCTATCAGGATAATGAAGTTTTGACAAAGAACAGAATGGATATTATTGAAATCCAGAAGAGTATGCTTAGTGGGATAGCTGCCACACTGCACAAAAGGGTTTCCAAGCTAAAGTTGAAAAAGGAAAAATATCCAGGTACACATTGAGATTAAATATAATGGAGGGTAAAAGACTAGAAAAACAATAGCAGAGGAGATAAATGATAATCCAGATTTCATTTTAAAGATTATACCACTGTTTTTATACAATACTATTTACTTGAAATCAATGTAAATGTCTAAGTCCCCTTTGTTCACACTGGACTGTAGTCTAGTTTTGGGGCAACAGCATGCTATTTGCTTGAGTGTCCTAAAAGGGGGGCTTCTCAGGTGGCGTAGTGATAAAGAACCCGCCTGCCAATGCAGGAGACATGGAGATGCGGGTTCAATCCCTGGGTCAGGAAGATCCCCTATAGGAGGAAATGGCAACCTGCTCCAGTATTCTTGCCTGAGAATCTCCATAGACAGAGGAGCCTGGTGGGCTACAGTTCATGGGGTCAGAGAGAGTTGGACACAACTAAGCAACAGAGCACCCCGCAAGTCCTTAAAATAAATACCTTCTGCCATGGACTGAATTGTATTCCCATTCTCCCCCACCCCCCCACCAAATTCATTTGTTGAAGCCCTAACCCTCAGCATGACTATATTTAGAGACAGGGTCTTTAGGAGGTAATTAAAGTTAAATGAGACCATAAAGAGGAGGCCTTAATCTAACAGGACTGGTGCCCCATAAGGAGAGAGACCAGAGTACACACTCTCTCTCTGACATGCAAAGACACAGTGAGAAGGCGGCTGTCTGCAAGTCAAAAAGAGAGCCCTTGCCAGAAACCTAAACTGCTGAACCTTGACCTGGGATTTCTAGATTCCAGAACTATAAGCAAATAAATTTCCAATGCTTAAGCCACCCTGTCTATATATTTGTTATGGCAGCCCAAGCTAACAAATATACCTTCCTAATTTTTTTCCCGTTCTAGTATCTAAATTTTAAAGCTCTCTTCTGCCTGATTCATAGAGTATGTCTGAACAACCTGAAAGATACATTAGACACTCAGGCCACGTATATAAAAAGTACACCTTGACAACTAACCGAGTAGAGGAGAAAAGTAATTTGTCAAGACACTTCCTAATCAAGGAAATGAAGTGGAACGGATGGCTTCCGTTTGCTTGCATTTACTTCTGAACTCTCGAAATTTCATACTGTTTTCACAATAAAAACAGGAGCGCTCCTCAAGTGAACCAGATTTGGGTATTTTCAGCTGTGGTCAGCTTCTCTCTGCCTCCCACTAGGGCTTGGTGATGCAGAGGTAAACAGGGCTATAAATCAAATGCTATACTTTTAATACCTCAACACACTGCACATTGATCTGGAACAGGGGTCAGTTCAAATCGTTTTTTAAGTGAACCTGTTCCCTTGCCCTGAAGGGAAGCAATGGAAGCTAAAGACAGCAAATCACAAAGTTATATGAGATTCAGAAGTGTGACTGCTTGTGAAAACAGACAGAGGTGAGGTTTCTTTAGGTGAGATTCTTCAGTTGCTTATCAGGTAGGAATCAAGGATATTTAAAAACACACATCCTGGTGGCTAGTGCTAAATCTGAAGTCTGGTGGGCAACTTTTCAAGAAATAAAAGCTACGAACAAAATGGCTTTAGTTCCATTCAGCCTGCTGTGGGAAATGGCTAATGGATAAACATTATTATGACTGGCAAGGCGAGCTGCCAATAAATAAGAAGAGCAGAGATTCAAACCACCATATATTAACGGCAACACTTCCTAAGCTTATTTCACTAATTCATCAAAGTAGGACATTATCTGAAGTGAAAAGAAAAATGAGCTTGGAGAGCACAGGGGAAGGAACTATTTAAAAGTAAAAGCTATGCTTCTTTCTCTATTGGTTAGTTATCTCTGCTTTGAGTAATTATGGTTTACTTCTACCATTTCCTGATACCACAGTTGGTTTTACTGAAGGCAATATTTTCTCCTTTTCAAATGACAAGTAGAGAACTACTTCTGGTAGGATAAATTTCCAATGTTTGTTTATGCCTTTCTTGTCTTTTTCCATTAGGAGAAAATGGCTGGACAGGAAGAAAGTGTGGAGTTCTGATATGCCACTCCTCAGAGGGATGGGGGGGTCACATTTTCTTTTCACTTGTAATTTTTTTTTCCCCTAGAACAATAACAACCTCAAGTGCAGTCTCTCATCTTCTCTTAATCTTCAAGTCTTAATTCTCAACTGTTTCTTAGCATTTTAAACTAACTGTTCAAAATTTTGCAATCTTGTATCTTTTGGAATGGAGTGAAAATATCCCCATCATCAAAGAATTCATTTAATTGCACAGTTCAAATCAGTACAAAATTCAACAAATGAAGCCTTAAATTCTATTTCGGACAGGCTTTTTAGGGTAATGGGGAGTGTAACAGCTTTCAGTGTGATGTGACAGAGCACAGCTCTGGGGCTGGACTACCTGGGTTCGAATCCTATTTCCACCACTTACTAGCTGTGAAGATTTAGAAAACTTAATTTGATCTCTATACCTCCATTTTATCATCTGTAAATGGAGAATAATAGTAGTTCTATGTCACAGGTTGTTGTACATGGTAAAGACAAAGCAATGGATGAATTTTAACTATCATTAAGATTATTTCAAAAAATGTCCAAAAGGCATCATATTAGTCTCCCTATTCTTTGTTAGGATCATTAAACAGTTATATGTAAAACCAAGTGGAGGCTCACCAGTCTTAGGTCACGTAAAACAAACCTCTTGATAATTAGGTAAGGAAAAAGGATAAGAAGGAAATCCTTTCTTCCGACATTAGCATTAACTGAGACTAAGATTTTACCAATAACCTAAGTATACACTTGACATTTACAGGTAAGACATTCTACTTAAACTCACATGTTTCAACAAAGAATCCAATGAAAAATATAATGTAACAGCAGCTTATTCTAAAACATTGACATAACCTGAAATACTGCTCTATGAGCAAAATACATACTTCTGAGGTGATCTGTTATCAACTTCAGCTTTCAGTCGCAAATTCTCCCTCACCAGGCCACCATTTTCCAATTTCAATTTTTTATTTGCCTTAAAAAAAAAGTGTTGAAAATAATTAAGCACACGTTAAAAACAAATGTGTAAAAATTATGACATGAGCCATCTGTATTTTTCAGAGCAACAGTATGAAAAAACTGAATACTAGAGCATGTCTTCAGAAACTTAAAACCACCATTGGGAGTGACTTGGGAAACTGAACATGATCACACATTTTAATCCAAATTCCCCAAGCACTTTGCAAATATTCTATCCAGGGAAATAAACGGAGCTATGTTAGTTAGCTTAGAGTCGTTAAGGGACTAAACTAACGGCAAATTTTTTTTTCCTTTTTCATATAACTGAATACTCTAAGCATGGTAACAATATACCACATGCAATTATTCACAAAACTAATGGTTAAGTATCTTGCATTATGAGATTGATTTTTGGTTGCTATTTTAAAAGTTTTTAGTGATAACATATCCAATATCATTAAACTACTTGCCTGCTTCCTTCAAAATGGCTTTCCCAAATGCTCTGGCTCACAACTTCTTGGATCAATATTTTCTAATAAGTATGGATTCTCTTTTGATTTTTTTTTTAATCGCAAGTATGATTTCCTTCTTTGAGTTGCATGATACCTAAAAACTGCCTGACAAAATATTTATTGCTAGAAAATCTAGAGGGTCAATATTGATCCTGCTGCTGCTGCTGCTAAGTCGCTTCAGTCGTGTCTGACTCTGTGCGACTCCATAGACAGCAGCCCACCAGGCTCCCCCGTCCCTGGGATTCTCCAGGCAAGAACACTGGAGTGGGTTGCCATTTCCTTCTCCAATGCATGAAAGTGAAAAGTGAAAGGGAAGTCACTCAGTCGTGTCCGACTCTGCAATCCCATGGACTGCAGCCCACCAGGCTCCTCCGTCCATGGGACTTTCCAGGCAAGAGTACTGGAGCGGGTTGCCACTGCCTTCTCTGAATATAGATCCTGGGCAGCCCCAAAAGTAGAGTGTCTGTTGTAGAATCTTCTTAGAAGTGACTTCTTTTAAATCTGCTAGTCATTGTTTCTGAATTCCAACAAAAAATAAGACTCCCTAGGCTAGGAACCAATCTCACTAACCTAGCAAGAGAAATTCATTGTCTGACTATTAACATTCAAAGTGTCAGAACAACTGTCAACAAAAAGGTTTAAACTAAGAAAATCTGAATATAGATTTTAAAAATCTGACCAATAATTTCTAGAATTCTTGACTATATTACTTGCCCATCCACACACAAATGCCCCAAGAGGGTGACAAGAGAAGTAGGACGGAGGACACTCTTTTCAACACCCAATCTCACTCTCTCAGATGTATCCAGGTTCCTTTTGGATTCTGAGTACCTGCTTATCTTCATGGATGCAAACCAACCAGGACTGTGTAGAGTTAATTCTTTAAGTGACTGATAAACACCATTACTGCCCCTCTGAAGACATAGGAAAGGTAATATAGTTCTTCATACACAAACAAACACACACACACACACACACACACACACAATGAATTAAGCCCTCAAGCATAGCACTGTAAGAGGAGGCACTTAGTGAATGCTTTCTGATGATGAATGACAAGCTTAAATTAGAACCTCATTTGATTTCTTTTCCCCATCCCCCTTGACAAGGTCTCTCACCAGTCCTGAGGCTTTCTAAGATTCTCTTTATGGGCTGGCTAACCCTCAATTATCAGAGATATTTTCAAGTTCAGAACTGGATGGGTAAAGTTACAAAGGGGAGAGTCCTGCCTATTTGTTGCAACTAAGAGAGTAATAAAGACTTCAGCTAACTATTATACTTTGCAATCTCAACATTGGCTTCATAATGGTTCAAAACTCACTTGTCTTGGAAACATGAGGAAAAAAGTCCATTTCACTTAATCTAGGTAGTCCTTTATTCTGAATCTTCAGCATTCCTATATTTGTTTTATAATATGCTGTTATTTTGTATTTTGCATTCAAGTTTTGCCTCTGCAGTCCATTTTTTTTAGTTTATGTTCCAGTTTATTGCCTAGTTCTACCTAATTCCTTCACTAGGTATTCAAAATGGGCTTTTCAAGTATCTCAAATAATTGTGAGGTCTCAAGGTAACTTTGGGTATTGAATTTAACATATGATCTTTAAAAGAACAAAGAAAAACTGTATTTTATGTACTTTCCTTTTACATACATCCCTTATACCACTCTCTTTTTTTCCTTATACCACTCTTATAAACTCAGAGTTTTCATACATATCTTCATGCTCTAAGAAGCATTTATTGCCAAATATTTTAATGAAATTCAATAATATAAAAGAAACCATACAGAACTTGCTGATAGTTCAAGGACAGTTAATGAGGACATGGCTGATTGATAATCACTGTGACTTCTCAGCTACCTTTGCTTTCCATGTCCTCTTCTCTTCTCAAACTAACACGGTAATGGTGGCCACTATAAACCAAAGGAACAACACACTTCCCCTAGACTTGTAGCAAACTCAGTGCAATTACATCCCTAGTTTCTTTTTTCTCTTAAAGCACTATGTTCCCAACTTTGTCTCATCTTGGCCTTCCTGAGCCCAAATGGCATTTATTTTATACGTGGGTATGCAATTCGACTTAGTATTCACACTAAATTGCAGATAATTCTCTGCTACTTCATCTCATTGAGGATCAGAGAGCCAGTATGTGGCAGCGCATCTCTAAAATATGTAGAGCACTAATGATTTCAGGAGGTGGAAGTCAGCAGTTCAGCACAGTAACAGTATTTTAAGAGAATGCAGATAGGTTGAATAGGGGGCTATGAACCTGGATACCACAAACCCATCTCTGTTCAGCACAACAGGCCTCCACTGTGGATAAACCTGAAGCCAAGACAAAAGGCTAGTCCCTCTGGCCAGCACAGCTCTACATCAAATGCTGATGCCATGGATTTCATCTCCTTTCCTAGACTGGAAAATCCTAGAGGTCTACCCTTTTCACCTATGCTTTATCTTCTTGTGTGGATGAATAACTGAAAAAATTAAATTGCCTCTCAATATTCTTTTGCGTGGAGTAGTCTAAAGCCATCACTCACAGTTCTCTTGGAATTAGTAAGTCTTTAACTATTTACAATATTAAAACTTCAGAGAAAGGGAGTGCTAGAAAAAAGATGGTCCAAACCTTCCATTTTATAGGTAGGGAAATGGACAGGTCTGTCTTTATGCATATTTGGCAGTTACTGACATAAGCTTTTTAAAAAAAGGAAGCCAAATCACAAAGAGGGGGAAATAGAAACACATCCTTTAAACTGATGTCGTTCTTCCACAAGAAGATGTAAACTCATACAGAGGCACTACAAAGTCTCCAATTACAGTCACAAATAGGACTACCTGATATTTCTTGGCAGCTAATAAGATTTAAGGAGAAAAAGTTTTCTTATTGTTTATAAATGCTCACCCAGGGATTTGTCCTTTCTCCCCAAATCTTCTAAAGGATGACTCAAAATAGTATGGCTATTTATTCTTTTGAAGGTACTTAAAATACTACAGAATTTTAAACACAACAACTTACCTCTTTGAGCTTATCCACATCATCTTTCACTTTTTCATAGATTTCATTAGCTGTTCTAAGCCTTTTCTTCCACTCTGCTACAGTTTCTGGGTCAATTTTACTTGGATTATCTGCAACTGGAAGTTTATCTTCATTCTGGTTGCCCTGCATCAAGGTTAAAGGATCCAGAATAGTCTTGATCTGTGATTCCAAGCTGAGGTTTTTACTCTTAAGCTCGTCTACCTCTTTCTGCAGACAATCTATTTCATCCTGAAAAAGCATTGCACAGCCATCAGGTAGACACAGACACTAAACACATACACACGCTAGAGTGAAGTCGACGTGTTTTCAAAATTTACATTAAAAATCCTGTAGATACATAGATTCTTTATGTATCAGAATAACTTTGTAGACAGAAAGTCGTCACACATAGCTGAAATTCTCAAAATGTATTTTGACTGATAAAAATTGGCACCTCTATTGCTTTTAATTCAATGATCGTTCGTGATTTAAAAAGACAAAAATGTCAAATCTTTAATCCCATTTAAAATATTCAGAAAATTTGAAAAGTCACATGAATTCAACAAGGAAGTAGATTCCTCAGAAGAAAATTCTGAGGCATGTTTAATTCCTTTAGGCATTTGGAGACTGCAATGGCACCCCACTCTAGTACTCTTGCCTGGAAAATCCCATGGATGGAAGAGCAGCCTGGGGTCGCGAAGAGTCGGACACGACTGAGCGACTTCACTTTCACTTTTCACTTTCATGCATTGGAGAAGGAAATGGCAACCCACTCCAGTGTTCTTGCCTGAAGAATCCCAGGGATGGTGGAGTCTGGTGGGCTGCCGTCTATGGGGTCGCACAGAGTCGGACATGACTGAAGCGACTTAGCAGCAGTAGCAGCAAGGTGCATTTAAAAATACAGTTTTGATCAAGGTAATCTGTAGTTTTGGCTGACGTCTCTTTTTTGCTTCATATAGAAGTAAAACTATATACCATGTCCTTTCACCTTCCACATCAGAATAATACCTGTTATTTTGAACTCTTCTACATTCTAGCTCTTTAACTATCGCTGTGACTATTTCAAATATTAGTTTTCCCCATGTAGAACCACCTTGAATCCAGCAATGAAACATTTGGGGCTAGAACTCTCTTCTGTGATACCATTTATTCATCTATAATGAATATTTCACATTAAACTAAAATTGTTAGGAATTCTGTTCTCAGAAAATAACTTCAACATGCCAGCAATCTCCTAAAGCATTAATTTGATTAGTATCTAAGTGTGATAAATATTAATTACATAAATAAGAATACATTTTAGTTTTAACACAGATAGAACTATTTACTATTTTAAATTATGTTTTGAGTTAAATGCATTATAAAATGAGAAAAGAGCTTTACTTGTTTGAATAAATTAATGAATAAATATAAACAAGAAAACACATATGAATGAACATTTATTCAGTCATTTATCTATGCCCTATTTCAAAAATTTTTTGAAGCAGCTGAACTGGTTTCCATTTATGTAGTGTAATTTAAAGATATTTTGTGTCAAAGGAAGAGAGCAATATTATCCCATTTAGTCAATATAAAATGACAACTGGACTTAATGTTTATTCAAAAGTATATATATCCATTAGCATGAAGCTAATTTAGAAAAAATTCTATCACCATGTCAAATCACCTACATGTCAAATCACATGCAGAAAACAACTGCATGATCTCACATATATGTGGAATCTAAAGAGTCAAACACATAAAAGCAGAGTTAAACAGTGGTTACCAAGCATGGAAGGTGGGGGAAATGGGGAGGTGGGAGAAACAGGAAGATGGTTAAAGGGGTACAGAGTTGCAGCTAGAGATAGTCTAGAGACCTCCTGTATAGCATGATGACTACAGGTAATAATATTGTACTATCTACTGGACACTGCTGAGTAGATTTCAGGTGCCCTCACCACACACACACACAGAAAAAGTAACTATGTGAGGAGATGGCTATGCTAATTAGTTTGACTGAAGTCATCACTTCACCATGTATATCAAAACATGTTTTACACCTTAAATATACATAATTTTTTTAAAACATGTTTTAAAAATTCAACAAACAATTAAAAAATGTTTTTTAAAACATGCAAAAAAAACAAAAAAAAAGAATTAAGCAATAGCATATCTCAAACCAAAATCTCTTTGTCAGTAGCTGACATAAGTATATTTTCTTTACCAAAACTTATCAGACTTATAATTAGCAGTGAATTTACAGGTAGAAACAAAGACAGAATGAAGGTTATAGTACTTGTTTGCATTCATAATGCCTCATGGGGTTGGAAGACTGACTTCTACATGAGAGTTTCCTTTATCTCCCAACTTCTTGAGGGAGCAACTTAAAAAATGATGTTTCTGTTGAGCACAAATTTAAAATTAAAAGCAAGAAAAAGAGGAAATGTTTCCATCTGTTTCCCTATTTGAAACAGGAAAAGAAAAAAGAATTTATCAAATAAGATATTTTTAAACTGGCATTTAACATAAGATTTCACTGGATACTTACTCTAAGAAGTCCAGACTGATAGCTCAGTTTTACCTAGAATTCAATGCTGTCATTATTTAACATTTACTTAGTATTTACCTCATATTCTTTGTGGAGTAATTCAAGTCTGGTTTTCCGAAGATGCTTCCTGACTGTATGGCTTAGCATAGGTTCACTTTCACTTGTTCCTCCTATAGGACAAAAAAAAAAAAAAAAAAAAATCTAACCTTTCTATGTAGACTCTAGCTTAATTTCTATCCTTTTTCTTACATCCTCTTTGTGCTGCCATGCTTTTCTGTACTTCAATTCTGAGAAAAAATAAGTAAGTAACACCATCAGAAATACTTTCAGTAAAATATCATGTTATGTTTACTTACCTGTGTATCTTATTAAACTCAATGAAGGCAAAGGCTATATTTATTAACTCATTTGAACTATTGCAAATTTTGAATACCATACAACTGTTAATAATAAAATCAGTGATTACATCTAACCAATAAGCTGTATAATTAAAATATTATTTGTTGTATAAATCAATATTATCTATATATAATTATCAAATATATTATCTTATATGTCACATATATGATATACATATTATAATATATATTACTATAGCCAATGTATTCAAATATATATAGTTACTAGTAACACAACTGAAAAGATGAATGTGTCTTTTCACTGATTCTAACAACCCAGTTACGATGGATTATAAATCACAGCATTAATTGTATGCCCACAATACCTCACATATACACACTCAAAATGTATTCTTCCTGAGAGCTCTTCACTTATCCTGTGGTTACTTTCTTTGTACTTCTTAGCATCATGATAACAAAGGCATTTACAAACGTTCTTTTTCACAGGACTCCATCCAAATACAAGGATGGATAAACCATTTTACTTCAGAGAATTTATGAAATATCATTTAGATACAAATGAATGAAGAAAGAAGGGATGTGAAAAGAAGCTGGGAAAAAAACATTTAAATTATTTTAATCAACAAAGCTCATAGTCTGCAAGGAAAGACCTGACTCCTAGTAAAGATCAGTGCAGATGAAAAAGCAGAGGCCGAGAGATTAACACTCCAGTTTGCAGCACAGCACAGAAATATTCCTCTATAAGACTTCACCCAGGTACCCAAGAGAGAAACCTTGGAGCCACCTCCGATTCCCTTTCAGATTGCTTAGTTTCAAAGTTCCAGTGGTTCTTCTTTCGTTCTAGCATATATATCTTCCTTTCTATTATAAAAACTTTATATAAGTCCATTTTCCCTAATTTGGGACTATTACAAAGACAAAAGGTTTTTTTCCCAATGATTCATGCTCTCATCAATTCACTTTCAATTTTTCCTAAAGCAGAAACAAATAAAAATCATTTTAGCAATCTAAAAGAAATAGCACTATAAAAGCTCTTTAAATGTTTCATTTTCCAAGAATCTTCCAGTTCAAGTTTTATCCCTACCACCTTCCCCACCCCACTTTACCTACATGACTGTAGCACTGAATGTTCTTTTTCATGCCCTTAATCCAGACTCACATTCTCCCTCACCTGGGCAAGAGCCTGACCTACTCATGTCCTGATTCTCCCCTGAAGCCCAAACTATGTATCATCACCTGAGCAATATTCCTAGTACACACTTTGGATTATGCCATTCCCCTGCTCAAAACCATCATGCCCACCTTACCCTTCTCACCCATACAGCAACTCCCTGATTCAGTCTGTCACTCAAGATGCTCTGCGCTGAAGTCTTAATTTACCTTTTCAGCTTTATTTCAACAGTCAGACCCAACTAGACTTTCCTGTTTCCCAACTGCAGTGAATGCTGCTCCCTCTACAAGAAATGGCCTCTCTCACCTTTACCAACTGAAAATTTATCTATCCTTAAATCTTAGAGGCCACTGCTGCATGAATCCCTTCTCCATGTTCCTAGCTGAACTAGCTTGTTTGAACTCTGTGGGCCTTTTTGTTTGTCTGCTTTTTAAACTGTTGGCTGCAGTTAAGAACTGGTGCACCCATATAAATAAATAAATAAATATTAAACAAAACAAAACAAAACAAAACACTTCATCCATATGGACAGCCTCTACCAGAATCAAAGTTCCAGAAGGCTCTGTGATTTCTCACAGTGCTTCATGCTCCTCAGTTGCTCCACTTATATACATTATGCCAAATGACCAATCCACCCAGTATGATACTGGCAAAATAACACCACCAAAAGTTGTCCATTTCAGTTTTCCTCCAGACAGACACTATTTAAACACTTTTAAATCAGTTTCTATGTGTTTTTACAATAGACCCTTACCAATAATTTCTTTGCAAGGATTTTCAGGAGTGATGGGGACTCTGCAGGCTGGACATTGGCTATTATTCTTCAACCACAAGTCGATACAAACCGAACAAAACACATGGTTGTTGATGCATATGACAGGTTGGCGTACCTTTGAAAAAGGAAACACTGCTTTTAGTACAGGGCAACAGTCATAACCAGAATCTCAACAGGTTTAGCTTAGAGCAAACAAATCGCTGCTCTAGAGTACAGCAGCAGGTGCTTTAAGAGGCCATATCTAGTATTCATAAAAACTGCTTCTGCTACCACACTGTTTCTTACACACGTGTGACAGTTACTAGCTTACATATCTGGTCATAGAGATGGAAACTTTTGATACATTAAGAAATGGTTTTATTTTGTTCCAAATCACACTTACTGCCAAAGAGAAAATGCATTTTGTTCCACTAAGGCTGGGGCAATTTTTCTTCAACTGTTCTAGTCAAGGATTATAAAATGTCAGGTCTAGAAGGTTCTTTGAAGATTATTTAGTCCAGTCATCCATATAATGTTTGAAATCCTTCCCTCAATTCATTCCACTATATTACAGAGCAATAGCAATCAACAATTTAGCACTGGCGTCTTACAAGAATGCCCTCGAAACCAGAGGCACGAAAGTTAAAACAACCCTAAAAGACAGGACATACACTCAAGTGGTTTATAATCTAAATAGCAAACAATGCTGACAGAAATACTGACGTACATCAAATAAATCAATCTTTGACTCAATGTAATCAAGTACAAATACTTTACATTTATATTGTCTTATATTTTACAATGAGTTTCCCATGCATATCCTCTCTGTCTACTCTTGAAAGATAAACAGTAAATATACTTTACAAATAAGGAAACCAAGGTGAAGAGATCAGGTGGCTTGCTCGGGGTTAACAATGTATGTGTTTTGTTTTGGCTGTGTGTAGCTGTTGTATCAGAGAGAAAATAGAAGAAGCTGATTTAGTTTTCTACCTGACTTTATACGTTAGTTTACATATTTCTTAAAAATCTGTATTTATCTCCCCTTTTAGAACGGAAACTCTGGAAGAGCAATAACTTCCTTCGTATCATTCACTTCTGAATCTCTGGTACCTAGGGACAGCCTAGTACACAGTAGGTACTCAATAAAGGTTTGTTGAATAAAGTAATTGCTATTAAGACACTATTTAAAATTCCACATATTGGGGAACTTGCCAGAGGGAATAATGACTGAATATTCTTCAAACAGCATAAATGTAACAAGATAAAACAAAAATAGAAAAGGACACAGAAGGGTTTCACTTTATTTATGTGGTATTTTTACCATGGGACTCAAAATACTTTATAGCCATTTTCAGTATTTTGTTGTAATAATAAAAACACTACCACTGTAGAGTCCTTCTGCATAAGGGACGAGAAGATCAAGGAAAAGTGGAATGAGTAGAGGGGGAATGAAAGGCAGAACCACCACAAACCACTTTTCACAAACATCGATGTTGCTCTATATCTGCCTCAGAAGGATACTGAGTATCTTGCTCACTAATTTGAAAGGGGTCCCAACTCTCAAAGACATCACAAATGTACAACAATCCATGCCAGGCAGGCAGTCATTTTAAGTCTCCCTGCAAAGAGCTCTGTGGGTTTAGTTTGGCTTTCCAAACATTCAGATGCTCCCTTGATTATGAACACTAACAGAAGAAAACTAAACAGAGCAGGTAACTGCACAGATTTAGACTTCCTCTTGGAGAAATACCAATTCTAATTCATTGAGTTCAACTGATTTGATAGGGCTGATTAAAACACAGACAGACAGACTTTCAAACACAGTAAGACCATGAAGCACAGCACTCCTTCCCAAGCGCTCCTATCAACAACAAGGAATGAGGTCTCATCTGGGAGGTACTCCTGGTCAGAGTCTCAAGAGGCAGACAAACCTGAACTCTCTTTGAAGGTTAGTTTTTTCTAAAAATTCATCTATTTCTGAAGTCCAGACCATAATACATTCACGGGTGTTTTAATCTTATCCCTAAGTCAGAAAATGTTTTCAGAACAAAAAATTCTCAATGAAAGTACCAGGAAGATACTTCTCTGCCTATCCGGTAGCTTCCCCAAACACAGGCACACAGACACACACAAGCACATACTCCATGTTCCTAGAAGGCTCCTGGCAGGATGTGTACCCCCAAATTAAGATGGCTGGTTAACAGTTATCTCCTTGGACTTTTAGGGCAGTGAGTTTATTTCTGGTTTTAGTCATTAATTCATCTGAAAATGAATGAAAGTCAATGCTCAAAACATAAAACTGTGCATATTAAGGGGATTCAAAACACTCTTCCACCCCGTATAGGCTTCCCTCATTAGAAGCACACATCTAATTGGCATTTTCTAAGTAAATGCTCTCATAACAGCCGGGGCTGGACCCCGGCTAACAAAGATTAAATATCTCCCCAAACTAAAAACTTCCCTGGTAGCTCAGCTGGTAAAGAATCCACCTGTAATGCAGGAGACCCTGGTTTGATTCCTAGGTCGGGAAGATCTGTTGGAGAAGGGATAGGCTACCCACTCCAGTATTCTTAGGCTTCCCTGGTGGCTCAGCTGGTAAAGAATCCGCCTGCAGTGTGGGAGACTTGGGTTCAGTCCCTGGATTGGGAAGATCCCCTGGAGAAGGAAACAGCTACCCACTCCAGTATTCTGGCCTGGAAAATCCACGGACAGAGGAGCCTAGAAGGCTACAGTCCATGGGTCGCAAAGAGTCAAGACACCACTGAGCAACTTTCACTGCAAAAAAGAAGGCCTCACACGTGGTGGAAATCAAGAATTCTGCTTTGGTCTATTAAGTTTGTGACACCAACCTGGCTTTTAAATGGACAAGGCAAGGTCTGAGGATCATTGGCATAAAAGATGGCATTTAAAGTCACAGGACTGGAGAAGATCCCCTGCATGGGCAGAACAGTATACATTCCGGCACACAGAGGAAGAGGAGGAGCAACTGACAAAGGGAAATGAGGAGGAGCTGTGCTGGAGGACAGGAGAACATGGTGTCACACTAGGAAGTTTTTCAACAGTGGTCACTGATGTCAAATGTTGAAGAGAGACTGAATTTGATGTGGACAGAGAAGTGACTACAAGATTTAACTGCATGGAAGTCACTGTGGTCTGTAATTGACAAGCACTGTTTCCAGTGAATATTGGCACTGGGATGGAAACTTGATTTGAGAGTGCAAGACAAGGAAAAGTGAAGAAATGAAGACAGAGACTACAGGCAGGTCATCTTTCATGTTTTGCTGTAGGAGAGAGCACAACATGTGGCCACGGAAAGGAATGATAATGCGAATGGTATGGTTAAAAAGCAGATATTAGTTAATGATGGAGGAAGACAGGGAGGGATCAGAGCCATAGATAGCAACGTTGCTAAGCAGTCAAGAGGGGAATGAGATCCAAAGCACAAGCAGGGAGATAGTGGCTCATATGGAGTGAGGAGCTATCTTCCAATTTAACAAAAGGGAAGAAAGACCAAGGCTATAAGAACAAACACAGAGGATGGAAGATCTGTTGACAGAAAGATGGGAGAACTCATGTTCCAACTACTTATATTTTGTCTATCAAATAGGAGGTGAGATTACCAGCTGCAAGTCGGAAGCAGGGAGGAATATCAACTGGAGAAAATAGATTAAAGCAATTATTTTGAAAGATAAGAAAGTACATTTACTAGGGTCATGTATGGAGCAGGATGGTCAAACACTGTTGAGTCTGTGAGTGGCAACGATGGCATGAAAAGGCTGAAGTAACACTGGAGTAGTCGGTGAGATGAGAAGAGGAGCGGAAAGTGAGACGCTCACAATCAGATTACAGGAGATGGCATAGCTGCTTTCCCTAAAGTTTTGTCCTGGGATACCTTATCTGACAAAGTCCTATTTTCTCTCAATCTCATGTATTACATAGTGTTAACATCTTTTCTACAGTAATAGTTCCCGAGAAGCCTCTGTAACTGGATGTCAGTAAGTGGCAGAGCTTAGGCTTCAAAAGAAACCTGGGGCAGACTCCAGCTCTACTACCTATTGAGCTGTTTGACTTTGGATTAGCCTGTTAGTTAAACAATGGCATCAGTTTCCGGTTCTGAAATATATGGTTTAACCTAGTACACTTTTCATTCAGCTGTTGTTTAAGATTTAATAATATAAAGATGTAAGCACAGAGACTTCCACTCAGCAATTCCTCAAGAGAAAAGAAAGAAAAGGAAAAGAAAAGAAAAAAGGGTGGGGGCAGGGAGACAAGGACTATATTCACATGCCTGGGAGCCAACTGCATGTTGGGATCTTAAAGCTGCCCCAACCATAGTATGCCCAAAGACAAGCCCAGCCTCCACACATTCACCCCGCTCCTGTACTCCCTCTTGTCTAAGTTAATGGCATCTCCACCTCATCCCTTGGTCTAGAATACTCAGTTGTCTGACTCACCCTTTTTACTCACCTTCACCATCCAATCTGGCACCAAATTCTGTCATCATGTATCAGTCTAAAAAGCCAGGGATTTTAAGATATATCCATATCTTATGTATCACCAGGAAAAAAGGATGAAAAATTTAAGACACCGGAGTGGGTAGCCTTTCCCTTCTCCACGGGATCTTCCCAAAACAGGGATCAAACCCAGGTCTCCCGCATCACAAACAGATTCTTTACCAGCTGAGCCACACAGGAAGCCCTGTAAGATGCCATGGCTTATAAAATACAAGACTCCAGAGACGGTATAATGTGCGGAAAAAAAATATATCCCCAAATAGTCGAAATGTGGCAAACCTACCACTAAATGTTCTTTTACTTACCATCTATCCCTTCTTTTTCTATCTTCAACTCAGTGAGTTCAGGTTCCCCTTCTCTTACCCCAGCTACTGCAATGACCTGTTCCAAGCATCCTTGCTGTCACATGTTCACTCCTGTCCACCTTTCACACTGATGCCAGAGCCACCCAGCTACAATACGGAGCACTGCTCTCCTGCAAAACAACTTTTTCCCTCTACTCACAGTTTCGAGTACAGCATCCAAAGAATAATGCAATCTGCTTCTTAAATGGCCATTTCCTTTGATCCATTTCAACACTGGACAAAACCAATACTTCAACCACATAGATATACACCTGATGTTCATCAAAAAGAATATGAAGAACACAGACTTATTATTTACTGGGCTCTCATTTTTTAGCTTGATATGTTCTGCTGGCCTGCAACTTACCCAATCAAAATAAAATCCTTCCCATCTTTTGAGATGAAAATCAAAGTTTACCTCTTCTGTAAGACCTTCAGTAATCTTTTTTTAGAATTAATTGGATCTTTATTGAATTCTCATAAGCGCATTTCTTATGCAATGATTTAATGTTCACTGGACTTGGAAAATTATTTATATCCTGCTTTTCCTATTTGATTTTAGGCTCCCGGGGGGCAGGGGCACTGTCCTGCTCATCTTTGTGTCCACCACCAACAACTTATACAATGTACACTCTAATATTAATATAAGTGAATTTTGATGTATTAAAATGAAAGGCTGAGGTAATGCTCCTAAAAACATCTCAAGAAGCAAAAGGTCAACGGCCACTGCCAAATTTTGAAAAAGTGAAAGTTTAACCTTTTCATTTAATTTGCCAAAATGATACAGAAGAACAACCGCAGGCAGACTACTTGGCTGTCAGCTGAAAGCCGCTGGCAATGTCACCCAAAGGAGACTCGTCTGCACTGTTAATACCTGGTATTATGGCCACCATTGTGCTGGATTTTGAGACAGCTCACTACTTTCATTTCTTTGGACCATATACTTATCAGATGAAGATTTCTAGACAATGGTTTAAATTTACTTAGGAGAACAGGAACTGATAAATGAGAAGGAACACCTAGAACAAATTACTTGTTATTTATTTGACCATAAACTACAGAAACAAAATACAAAGAATGTAGCCCTCCCTCAACTCCTGTCCACCCATCTTCTCTCCTCAGATCCTGCTATATATAACAGCAAAACACACACATAAATAATTTCCTTTAATAAGATCTTCTCAAGATATGAAACAGTCATAATTTGCCTATATTATTAGACTTTTTATTCTATTTACTCTCAAATGAGATCTGTGGCATTAACATAGTAAGCACCCTTATGAAAAAAACATGCAAGACAACAATGGCAAAGATAAGTGGCATGTACAATTCCAAACTCATCTGGAGTAAGCATGCTGCAGTGATATGCCGGGGTAATGCCCAGTGAAGCTGGTGAGGAGGAGGAAGAAGAGAAAGATAAGATGAAGGAATGTGTGAAAAGAAGGCTCTTCTCTCACTGGAATGGGCCTGAGGAGGCAGTCCTAGGTACAAGAAATATTAGCCCAATAATATATAATTCTACTACGTAGTGTCTTTTATCTGAAGACGTTTCAGTTTTGAGAGACTTTACCACCAAAAATCCCTTTCTTAAAAAGCAGATATCTGGAAGGAGTCAGACCTAAAGGTGCTGTCCATTACTATCCATCCTGTGCTTAGTCCCTCAGTTGTGTCTGGCTCTTTGTGACTCCGTAGACTGTGGTCCACGAGGCTCCCTGTCCATGGGATTCTCCAGCTAAGAACACTGGAGTGGGTTGCCATGCCCTCCTCCAGGTCATATTCCCGACCGGCAGACTGAACCCAGGCCTTCTGCACTGCAGGCAGATTCTTCACTGTCTGAGCCACCAGGGAAGTCCAAAATCTATCCTAGACTTCCCTAACAGGAGTTACACAAGGGTTTAGGGCAGGGTTTGTCAATTTTGGCACTACTGACATTTTGGAACAAAAAGTTTTGCATTGTAGAAGGCTGTCCTATGTATTATGGAATGTTTAGCTAGAAGCACCCTGAGGCTCTGTCTACTAGATGTGAGTAGCACTGCTCTGAAGAGAATCAGAAATGTCTCTCAGTTCACTTCGGTTCAGTCGCTCAGTCGTGTCCAACTCTTTGCAACCCCATGAATCACAGCATGCCAGGCCTCCCTGTCCATCACCAACTCCTGGAGTTCACCCAAACTCCTGTGCATCGAGTTGGTGATGCCAGCCAGCCATCTCATCCTCAGTCGCCCCCTTCTCCTCCTGCCCTCAATCCCTCCCATCATCAGGGTCTTTTCCAATGAGTCAACTCTTCGCATGAGGTGGCCAAAGTATTGGAGTTTCATCCTCAGCATCAGTCCTTCCAAAGAACATCTAGGACTGGTCTCCTTCAGAATGGACTGGTTGGACTTCCTTGCAGTTCAAGGGACTCGCAAGAGTCTTCTCCAACACCACAGTTCAAAAGCATTAATTCTTTGGTGCTCAGCTTTCTTCACAGTCCAACTCTCACATCCATACATGACCACAGGAAAAACCATAGCCTTGACTAGACGGACCTTTGTTGGCAAAGTAGTATCTCTGCTTTTCAATATGCTATCTAGGTTGGTCATAACTTTCCTTCCAAGGAGTAAGCGTCTTTTAATTTCATGGCTGCAATCACCATCTGCAGTGATTTTGGAGCCCCCCCAAAATAAAGTCTGACACTGTTTCCACTGTTTCCCCATCTATTTGTCATGAAGTGATGGGACCAGATGCCATGATCTTCATTTTCTGAATGTTGAGCTTTAAGCCAACATTTTTTACTCTCCTCTTTCACTTTCATCAAGAGGCTTTTGAGTTCCTCTTCACTTTCTGCCATAAGGGTGGTGTCATCTGCATATCTGAGGTTATTGATACTTCTCCAGGCAATCTTGATTCCAGCTTGTGCTTCTTCCACCCCAGCGTTTCTGATGATATACTCTGCCATGTAAGTTAAATAAGCAGGATGACAATATACAGCCTTGACGTACTCCTTTTCCTATTTGGAACCAGTCTGTTGTTCCATGTCCAGTTCTAACTGTTGTTTCCTGACCTGCATTCAGGTTTCTCAAGAGGCAGGTCAGGTGGTCTGGGATTCCCATCTCTTTCAGAATTTTCCACAGTTTATTGTGATCCACACAACAAAACGCACTTCCATCCTATTGAGAACTGCTGGTCTGGGAAATGTACACGAATTTCCCTAACAATCTAATGGGGTTGATAGTATCAAATTAATTTGCAGCCAGTGGAAACTGACACTCAAGGAAATAAATACGTGTTCTAAGTGGCAGAGCAAGCATTCGACCACCATTAAACATGCAAATTGAGTGCTCTTTCAATTAAGAAACAGATCTTTCTTCCTGAGAGCAAGTTTAGTAAACAATAATCAGGGAGTAAGAAATAGAGGAAACACACCTGAAAGAATCAAGACACTGGGATCAGCAGGGATTGCAGAAAAGAGATACTGTATTAATGGAGGTGATGCAAGGGAAAAGGCTGTAGATAAACTTTACCAACTGGTCTGGCAAATACATTTAAAATCAATTTCTCTGCTCTTCAGTCACCTTTACTCGAGACTAGAGCTAACCTTTCTTTTCCCTTCTCTTGCACCAATATCAAAACTTCATGGGTTTCACTAGAGGAGGCCTACTACAGAAAGACTGAAGAACAAAGCTGAGGGATAAATGACTGTAGGAAGAGCCTACCTTCTCAACCTTACAAATTTGTCAATTTTTAAAAACAAAATTCCTGGATTGCTCTTGCTATGTTGCAAGAAATCTTTGGCTCTGGGCCAGAATTTAGGACTAGAACTTTAAAACTGTGTAATCCTGAGAACTAAGCTACTTAATGCCTATTGGTCTGGGTCTCCAATTCTGTCTGGGTTAGAAAGAAAGATAATACACCTCCCCTCTCCCACCTTTATCCCTACCTAGAAGGCTTTCAGGATAAACTGGAATCTTATTTGTGAAGTAAATTATATGCCAGCTATTATATGCCAAACTTGAAAATTACTAGAATATATCAACACTTTTTTGAATTAATTTTTATTATACTCTATGTGAAAACACACTATTTTTATACTTTTCTGAAAGTGTCTGCATTCTTGAAGCTTATTTTAATCTAGATAAGGGAGAAAAAGCAAAACTTTTACTCCACATGGCTTTTTTTCAAAGCAAATTCTTGTGATGATTATGTACAAGGCTGGTTCTTAAATCCACTCTTGGGAACTGAGGGGCAATCAAGACTCAAACATGGACTCAATGTACTGAGGAGGATGGCTCTCTGGCCAATCGGCAGCCCTTGATGAGCACTGATTAATGAATTTAGTCAACCGAGAGTTAGGACGCTAGGTTGCTAAGGTGTTACCTCTAGCCCTAGAGGTAACACCTAGCCCTACCTCTTTTCAACCTTTGAAATCAATGATGTGTGTAGAAAGCAAAGCAAGAAGTCCTCCCTGAAAGAAAGGTTCTTTCCCATAGTATTCCCAGTGGAAAATAGTCTATCCTACGACTGGACACATCGTAAGAAAGCTAATTTCATTTCTGATTATTTCAGCCAAAAAGTTTCCATTTATATTAAGTATAAATCTTAATATTGTACAGCTACACAAAGTTTGATTCCCTTCCAAACGAAAATGCTTTTAATTATTTAATGAGTTGCTATCATGTCTGTTCACTCCAACACTATTCTGTTCCATCTATATTCCAATCTCAATTTCAAATCCTTTCCAAATGATTTCAAATACTTCAGTTTATGTATATTTATCTTAAAGGGTGGTACCCGAATTTGGATTCATACTCAAGTGAGAAATAAATGGATATGCTATATCACTGTTAAAGGGTATTAGAAGTCTAGTCGCTTGCCACTTCTCTTGAGAATCTCCTTTGTCCTTTGATTAAAACCAACTGCATTCCACATTTGGCTGTCACTCAAGGCAAAACGCAGAGTTGGTCAATAAAACTATTACGTGCAACAGTTTCTTTTCACAGCTTGAATCCTAATTGAAGAGATAAAAGCCTGGAATTATCTAGAGATAAAGTGGTCTGTAGAATTCTGGCAGCAGTACCAAAATGTCACTTAAATATCCTGGGCTGGGTCATTTCAGCTTGCTGGCCTACTAGCTCAAGGCACGGGAAAAAAATTAAAGCG
Organism: Bubalus bubalis; assembly: GCF_019923935.1. NCBI lineage: Eukaryota > Metazoa > Chordata > Mammalia > Artiodactyla > Bovidae > Bubalus > Bubalus bubalis. The sequence continues at coordinate 35,974,712 of NC_059169.1, read as the reverse complement.
GAATAGGCCAGAAAGTGTTATATAGGAATCGTCTCACAGGGTGTGTACTTCACCTCTCCAGGTGACACAGAGCTCTTACAATATTGGCAAGGTTGCTAAACACTGAACAGAGATAATCCACTTTTAAGACTGAGGTACAGTTGGGGGTGGCAAATGCAAAATGTTTAAACTTTTCAATTTTAAGTACATTTGTATTGAAAAGGCAAAGCGTTAACCACATACATATTTGGGCTATCTCGACTACTGCTCCCCACCATTCTTCACCTTCACCCCCATTCCAAGCAGCAACTACCTCTTCAAATTCAAAGTCTCTCCCACCCCTAATTTCCTTAAGTAATATGCATCTCTTTTTTTTTTTTAACAGTAACTCTTCGGGATAATGGCCCCTGATTCTGTTGAAAAATAAAAAATGAAGACCTGTTAACTCTGTAAGGGACAAATGGCGAGAGCAGCAAAAGATGAGGCCTAGCCAGGAAGGGCTTGAAGGCAGACTCCAGAGGTGGCCAGAAATGTGTGTGTCAGGGAAATGAAAGGCTGTCTCCAGCACCCCATAAATAATGGTGTGGAGGGGAGGCCGAGTAGCACAGGCAGATCAGATTTGCTTTAACTACACAAAAGGCAAAAGAATATGGAACAAACAAAAAAATCACTGGATGTACTGTGGCAATTTCCAGAACAAACAGGTCCTACTCTTCTGGAAATGTAAATCTTCATTAAGTGAGTGTACTGGCCTCAGGAAGCAACTGGGAGGAGCAGTGACTGAAAAGGTTGGTTTCCTCATTTTTGAGGGTTTGTCTGCCTCAGTGCCCGTAACAAAGGTTAACATTTCTTAAATGATAAGTGTCAAGATTCACACTATGTATGTATGTATGTACGTGCTTAGTCGCTCAGTCAGGTCAGACTCTCTGCGACCCCATGGACTGCAGCCTGCCAGGCTCCTCTGTCCATGGAGATTCTCCAGGCAAGAATACTGGTTGTTATGCCCTCCTCCAGGGGATCTTTCCAACTCAGGGACTGAACCCAGGTCTTCTGCATTGCAGGTGGATTCTTTACTGTCTGAGCCACCAAGGAAGCCCTAATACTACTATCATTCCCACTGTACAGATAAGGAAACTGCTCTTAGGGACATTAAGTAACTTGTATAAGTTAAGTAACTTGTATAGAATTAGTTAAGTGGAAAACCTGGATTAGAACTTAGTCTGAATACAGTACTCGGGGTTGTCAACCAATTGTGCCTTTTTGTCTCCATAGTAGACATGAGAAACTGTCTATTTACAAATCATTAACCTTTTGCAATATTGCATAGGAACCTGGAATGTCAGGTCCATGAATCAAGGCAAATTGGAAGTGGTCAAACAAGAGATGGCAAGAGTGAATGTCGACATTCTAGGAATCAGCAAACTGAAATGGACTGGAATGGGTGAATTTAACTCAGATGACCATTATATCTACTACTGCAGTCAGGAATCCCTCAGAAGAAATGGAGTGGCCATCATGATCAACAAGAGTCCGAAATGCAGTACTTGGATGTGATCTCAAAAACGACATAATGATCTCTGTTCGTTTCCAAGGCAAACCATTCAATATCACAGTAATCCAAGTCTATGCCCCAACCAGTAACGCTGAAGAAGCTGAGGTTGAACGGTTCTATGAAGACCTACAAGACCGTTTAGAACTAACACCCAAAAAAAGATGTCCTTTTCATTATAGGGGACTGGAATGCAAAAGTAGGAAGTCAAGAAACACCTGGAGTAACAGGCAAATTTGGCCTTGGAATACGGAATGAAGCAGGGCAAAGACTAATAGAGTTTTGTCAAGAAAATGCACTGGTCATAGCAAACAGCCTCTTCCAACAACACAAGAGAAGACTCTACACATGGACATCACCAGATGGTCAACACCAAAATCAGATTGATTATATTCTTTGCAGCCAAAGATGGAGAAGCTCTATACAGTCAGCAAAAACAAGACCAGGAGCTGACTGTGGCTCAGACCATGAACTCCTTATTGCCAAATTCAGACTTAAATTGAAGAAAGTAGGGAAAACCACTAGACCATACAGGTATGACCTAAATCAAATCCCTTATGATTATACAGTGGAAGTGAGATTTAAGAGCCTAGATCTGATAGATAGAGTGCCTGATGAACTATGCAATGAGGTTCGCGACATTGTACAGGAGACAGGGATCAAGACCATCCCCATGGAAAAGAAATGCAAAAAAGCAAAATGGCTGTCTGGGGAGGCCTTACAAATAGCTGTGAAAAGAAGAGAAGCGAAAAGCAAAGGAGAAAAGGAAAGATATAAACATCTGAATGCAGAGTTCCAAAGAATAACAAGAAGAGATGAGAAAGCCTTCTTCAGCAATCAATGCAAAGAAATAGAGGAAAACAACAGAATGGGAAAGACTAAAGATCTCTTCAAGAAAATCAGAGATACCAAAGGAACATTTCATGCAAAGTTGGGCTCGATAAAGGACAGAAATGGTATGGACCTAACAGAAGCTGAAGATATTAAGAAGAGATGGCAAGAATACACAGAAGAACTATACAAAAAAGATCTTCACGACCCAGATAATCACGATGGTGTGATCACTGACCTAGAGCCAGACATCCTGGAATGTGAAGTCAAGTGGGCCTTAGAAAGCATCACTACGAACAAAGCTAGTGAAGGTGATAGAATTCCAGTTGAGCTATTCCAAATCCTGAAAGATGATGCTGTGAAAGTGCTGCACTCAATATGCCAGCACATTTGGAAAACTCAGCAGTGGCTACAGGACTGGAAAAGGTCAGTTTTCATTCCAATCCCCAAGAAAGGAAATGCCAAAGAATGCTCAAACTACCACACAATTGCACTCATCTCACACGCTAGTAAAGTAATGCTCAAAATTCTCCAAGCCAGGCTTCAGCAATATGTGAACCATGAACTTCCTGATGTTCAAGATGGTTTTAGAAAAGGCAGAGGAACCAGAGATCAAATTGCCAACATCTGCTGGATCATGGAAAAAGCAAGAGAGTTCCAGAAAAACATCTATTTCTGCTTTATTGACTATGCCAAAGCCTTTGACTGTGTGGACCACAATAAACTGTGGAAAATTCTGAAAGAGATGGGAATACCAGACCACGTGACCTGCCTCTTGAGAAATCTGTATGCAGGTCAGGAAGCAACAGTTAGAACTGGACATGGAACAACAGACTGGTTCCAAATAGGAAAAGGAGTACGTCAAGGCTGTATATTGTCACCCTGTTTATTTAACTTATATACAGAGTACATCACGAGAAACACTGGACTAGAAGAAACACAAGCTGGAATCAAGACTGCCGGGAGAAATATCAATAACCTCAGATATGCAGATGACACCACCCTTATGGCAGAAAGTGAAGAGGAACTAAAAAGCCTCTCGATGAAAGTGAAAGAGGAGAGTGAAAAAGTTGGCTTAAAGCTCAGCATTCAGAAAACGAAGATCATGGCATCCGGTCCCACCACTTCATGACAAATAGATGGGGCAACAGTGGAAACAGTGTCAGACTTTATTTTGGGGGGGCTCCAAAATCACTGCAGATGGTGACTGCAGCCATGAAATTAAAAGACGCTTATTCCTTGGAAGGAAAGTTATGACCAATCTACATAGCATTTTCAAAAGCAGAGACATTACTTTGCCAACAAAGGTTCATCTAGTCAAGGCTATGGTTTTTTCTGTGGTCATGTATGGATGTGAGAGTTGGACTGTGAAGAAGGCTGAGTGCTGAAGAATTGATGCTTTTGAACTGTGGTGTTGGAGAAGACTCTTGAGAGTCCCTTGGACTGCAAGGAGATCCAACCAGTCCATTCTGAAGGAGATCAGCCCTGGGATTTCTTTGGAAGGAATGATGCTAAAGCTGAAACTCCAGTACTTTGGCTACCTCATGCGAAGAGTTGACTCATTGGAAAAGACTCTGATGCTGGGAGGGATTGGGAGCAAGAGGAGAAGGGGACGACAGAGGATGGGATGGCTAGATGGCATCACTGACTCGATGGACATGAGTCTGAGTGAACTCCAGGAGCTGGTGATGGACAGGGAGGCCTGGCGTGCTGCGATTCATGGGGTCGCAAAGAGTCAGACACGACTGAGCGACCGATCTGATCTGATCTGATCTGAACCTTTTGTTATTAGATTTAATTCTAGAAAACAGCTAACCAGTATAGGAGGGAAAAATTCACCAAAAGTGTCTGCTGTTATGAATGAGTTCATCTGAGATTTTGGATGTAACTTATTGAAGACACAAATGCTAACAACAGAGGTTCAAATGCTGGAGATTCTACGCCTTAGTTTCCTTATCTGAAAAATGGGGAAACCAGCCCTACCTATCTCACAGCACTGATGAGAGTGGTAAATGAATAATAAAATGCATACAGAAGCATTTTGTAATCTGCAAATCACTATATTCTATTAGTTATCATTTTTGTTAAAACACAGAAAGCATAGGTATGGAAAATCAACTGGGCAGAAGACATCTTCAACACAGCCCATTAACTAATGGAAACTAGATATAATGTGCACAACTAAACCAAGTGAAAATTATTTTCCAAGGATATTTTATCAGCCTTTTAACAGGCCACTGTTGGGAGTAAATTCACTCAGAAGTTAACATGTGGAACTTCAAGTCAGGAGCCAAATGTAGACTGCAGCAAACAGAATCATCTTCTCCTCCTCCCAGCTACAAAGGTAGGCAGTAGTAGCAAGTACCAAGCTCAAATAACCACCCTCCAAAGGCCATTCTTAAGCTCTCCCGTCAGAATTGATCAAGCCATCTCTATATCCTTTCACAGTATCTTTGCTATTTCCTTGGCATTTCATTCTGATGTATATCAAGAGCTATCGGTTTCTCCCAAGCCTGACTTCCTACTACTTCCTGAACTCAGAAAATTCACATAGACTTAAAACAGAGGATTAGACGATCATACTGACTGGCACTCAAATGCTTTGCCCATGAAGTCTGCATTTCTTAACGCTATGCCTGTGGTTGCAGTTTCAGTGTGGGGCATAAACACATCACATTCATCCATTCCCCACAAATGTATAAACAATTCACCGTGGGGGGTGGGGTAAGTTTCTTTTGGACCTACATAGTAAAACAATATATTCTTTTAAAAACCGAACGGGAGGCACAAATGGAAATGAAAGAGGAGACAAACGCATGAGAACCTTCAAAACTCCGTTTCTAATTCAGAACTCTTACAACTTTCTCCACCTGGTTTCATAAACACGGTAGACACCTCTTGTATCACAAGAGAGAGGGTATTCTACCTCGTGGCTGATCCGTTCTTGGAATTAAAGACCACATCTCCCATTCTAAACGCCATTCAGGGGTACGTACTATTCACTTTTTCAAATTTTGAACCCAGAGCAAAGGCCACTCTCAAGGCCGAGTGAAGTTAAGAAAATTATCTTGAAAATGGAAAAGCCTCCCCAGCCAGCACCGAAGGCCCAAGAACAAAACACTCTAATTCGTGCAGGGGACGATGGAACCGTCGCGAGGCTCCCAGAAAACGTGATTTCAGCCGCGATGGGGTGGCACCGGGGGGCGTGAATTGCAGGGATTCATTTCTGACCAGGCCTCCTTCGACGCCGGGAGTCACCCGGCTGAAGCCACCTTACTTCCCCACCCCAAGCCGCTGTCATCCTCCTCCGAAAGGCGCACAGATGACTCCGTGAGTCCTGACTCGTCCCCTCTGTCCCCCGGGGACGCGGCCTCCCTGGCCAGAGGAGAACGCAGGGTCGGCGTCCTCACCTAGCCCGGCGCCTCGCGCCGCGTCCCCGCCGCACACCCAGCCAGCCCTGGGCTCCGGAGGGCCCCTGCACACCCAACCCCGTTTAGGAGCCGTGTCAGGCATCACCCATTACCTTCCCCAAGCAGATGTGACACGTGATGGGCAGAGTGAGCGACAATGTAACGTTCTGCACGGTCTGAGCCATGGCAGCGTTCAGAATCCCGCCAACACGGAAGTCCCGCCGACCGCGGCTTCTCCCAGCGACTGAGGCCGCGCGAGGCCGGCTACGGCGGCCGGGCAGGGCCACGACGCGCCGGCCGCGGAAACGAAAACGCGCTTTCCCGACGCGCGGCGGCCTGAGTCTGGTCCCTTCCTCCTTTCCTTCCTTTTTAGTTCGAAAACAAACTTTCCTCGGTTAGGGAGCTGCAAGGATTCCTGAGAACGCGAAGGAAGCCGGGTTACTACGGGCGTCGAGGATCTTGAAAGTTTAAATGAAAGTTTGAATGGTAGCGAGAGGAGAGGAAGGATGCGGAAAGGCGATTTGAAATCCCAGGATCTTTCCCGGAAGATGGGGAGTTGGGGGAGAGTTTTCCACCTAAAGATTAAACCTGACAGCCTGCAAACGCGGCGCAGTCAAAAACGGAAGAGGAAAGACATTGTCTCTACGTTTAAATTTTTCCAAGCAACTTTGTGCGCTCAGCTCTCTTTACATTCTTAAATGATGTAATGTCACCTTAAAAACGACACGCGGTGGTTTCAGAAACGTTGGGTACCTTAATCGCTGCTCTCCGTGAAGACATGCTTTCACTGTTGGTTCTCCTGTAGTTTCTATCCGAAAGAGACTTAACGTTCAGAGCCGTGGACTGTGATTTACACCCACATGTGAGAAGCTTCTAATAGTGTGAACCATCCACACTCCCCTACAGCAGTCGCACAAGCGTTTAATTCTTCATTTCAGGCGCCTGGCTGGGAATGAAATGTACCCCTAGGCTGTTAAGCTCTGAGGAAGAATGTGAGGCTATAAGTTAGCACTTCCTACCAATGGAAAAAACAAAAAACAGTGAATCAAGTATAAATAACAGATTTGGAGTTTAACTTCAATTTAAGTAAGGAAGAGCCAGTGTGATCAATTTATGTAAACAAATGCAATCTGTGAATAAGATTTAGAAACAAAACTGTAACTATTTTTAGTACTCTTCTTGCAGGGGAGAGCAGTATAATTACAAGAAGCAATCTCATGGTTAAAGGGATTCTGCACCTGGACTGCAAGGTAGAAATCCCAGCCTGAACAAATGCCTGGCTCTACTGGCTTTTATTTGTTTAACTGTTGTTTAACCCCTCTGCTTCTTAGCTTCCTCATTGGTAAGGCGTGTGTGTGTGTGTGTGTGTGTGTGTGTGTGTGTGGTGAATGAGGTCAGTGTATGTTTACTATCACCTCTATAAAAAGAACAGATAATGAGATTGGCACAGCCAGCAATTCACTTGAAGCAGCCAGTTCCAGTTCAAAATCGACTAATAAGTGACAATGAGAATTCTTCCATACAGCTCAGTAACTTAATTTCCTAAGAATTGGAGACCATCCCTGAGCTTGGAATTGGAGATCTGGGCAAAATAGTCACATTGTTTGTCTGTTTAACAGCCACTTTTCCAGAAAGCCTGGGCTAAAAGTCATCTGGTTTGGCTATTTTCTGGCTGTTTGAAGTCATATTCAATGGGGTCTAGGCCTCACATGTTTTGCTAAAGCATCTTTCGTATTCCTGGCTATAGGTTGCTGCTGCTGCTGCTGCTGTGTCGCCTCAGTCGTGTCCGACTCTGTGTGACCCCATAGACGGCAGCCCACCAGGCTCCCCTGTCCCTGGGATGCTCCAGGCTATAGGTTAAGGCTTAAGAATGAGAAAGATCCAGGTCATTACCTACTGTCATTCAAGGTTTGCCTTTTCCCCATCTTACTGTGTTCTTCCTTGTTCTTGTCACCTTGTTTAAACCTATCATGGTGTTTTAGTACCTGTCATCCCCACAATCTTGAATGGGATAAAGGGCTGAGAATATTCTGTCTCTCCTACAGATCCCTGGAGACTATGCAATAGGAAGATATGTTGAAGATAATCTGAAAAAAAAAAAAAAAAAAGACTTTTCTAAAGCTACTAGGGAAAGTTCATTTATTAATTATCCTGATGATTGGTGTTAATACTGTCACAAAAAATATATTTAGAAAATAAAAACCTGCATTTTAAGTAGAATGATTAAAGTGAAAGTGTTTGTCACTCAGTCTTGTCCAACTCTTTGCAACCACATGAACTGTAGCACACCAGGCTTCTCTGTCAATGGACTTCTTCAGGCAAGAATACTGGAGTGGGTAGCCATTCCCTTCTCCATGGAATCTTCCTAATCCAGGGACTGAACTTGCGTCTCCCACATTGCAGGCAGATTCTTTACCATGTGAGCCAGGGAAGCCCCAGAATATTTAAACCTAGACCATTTCCAACAGCCCTCCCCACGTTAGCTATCATCATCATAGCTTCTGAATGTTCTTCTAGTGCTCTGACCATGTAGCTGTTTCTGTGCTAAGCTAACTTTATTACATTTTATTATAGTTGTTTATGTGCTTGCCCCCACAACAGTTTCTTGAAGTCTGGGATTGTATTCAATTTATCTCATATCTAGTACTGAGTGACTAGTCCACAAGCCATAATATTTTCATTAGCCACAAACTAACTTTATGAGCAAAGAGTTGGACATGGCTGAGCAACTGAACTGAACTGAACTGAACTTTATGAGAGACCTGGCTACCTTAAGCATTGTGTTTACCTGTTATTCACTTCAAAATGGAAAACTGTTTTACATTGTGCTAATTATAACCATAATAAGAATCATCTTGAAAATGATGTCATTTGTAAATATATAAAATAATAAGCAAAAGTTCCCCTAGCCTTATGCTTCACCTCTAGATCCTCTGTGGTAATCACTATTAACATTCTGTAGTGTATCTTTACATTTTCATTCATATATTACTGTGTGTATAAGCACAGATAGGCTCATACCATAACATACCTGCTCTGCTCACTAATGCTTCGTAGATAACACACACACACATTTCTGAGTAATACTGTTAGCAATATAGGCTAATTAGGGCTTTCTCTAGGTCCAGATTGATTCTAGGTCAATTCCCAGGCTTTGCTTTAAATAATGCAAATGCTTTAAGGCCAGGAACTCATTCTTCCCTCTGCCCCATGAAAGGCATTTCTCTTTTTTGACAAATCATATTCTAAACAGACATTGTATGGCCCAAATCATTAAATAGTATTGCTATTATGTTAATAGGCAAGAGTACATGGCTCATTAACTTTCTGCTCAATTTCTTTCTCAACTTCTTCCTGGCCCCATGAAGTATCCTGTGACCTGAGAAGTTTGATCAGATACAGCACCTGGAATGGGCTAAAGCCCCTCTGCTGCTGCTGCTGCTAAGTCGCTTCAGTTGTGTCCGACTCTGTGTGACCCCATAGACGGCGGCCCACCAGGTTCCCCCGTCCCTGGGATTCTCCAGGCAAGAACACTGGAGTGGGTTGCCATTTCCTTCTCCAATGCATGAAAGGGAAAAGTGAAAGTGAAGCCGCTCAGTCGTGTCCGACTCTTAGCGACCCCATGGACTGCAGCCCACCAGGCTCCTCCATCCATGAGATTTTCCAGGCAAGAGTACTGGAGTGGGGTGCCATTGCCTTCTCCAAAGCCCCTCAGATCCTTAGAATTATAAATTTTTAGAACTTGGAAGGATCTTTAGGGGTTTATATTCAGGCCTTTCCTTTTTGCAAATGGGGAAATCAAGACCTAGATAAAATAAATCACCAGGTAATGGTAGAATAAAAACTAAGTCCTAGATTGCACTTAAACTCTTTGAGATTGTTGGCTAAATGCCTTAGTGTAAGTGCAAGATGTATTATTATTAATAAAGTAGTTCAGTAATAAAAAGTCAGTCATAATAGAATTTCTTTGCTAAGAAAACCATCAAATAGCCATGGAACACCTTTTACCCCTTGTTTAAATCAGATTCATTTTTATGATAAATTATTTAAAAGCAAGTTTAAAAAAATATAAAATCTTAAGTGCTATTAAAAATTGATTAGGAATGCATTATTCTTTCATTGACCCAGTTCAGATTGTTTTTTAATTTTTTTGGTCAAAGCTAATAAATTTGAGTAGATGTTTCAGACAGACGTTTTGTAATCATTTGGTCATCAGTCAATTAATCACAACTTCATAAATATTGATTTCAGATTACGTTTATTTTTCATTCCTGAAGAAGATCTTTTTTTCCCCTTTGGTTTTAAATTTATACACCCCCACTTGGATTGTGGTTAACACTGAGAAAACTCATAAAAGTTGGATTAAAGATTAATCAGAGGTGCTGGCCCAATTGTGTGGATGTCAAGCATGGTGCCATCTTCTCACGGACTGGAAATTCTGAGCTAAAATGTCTCAGGATGGTGTCATGAAAGATGCTTGTTCCTACAGCAGACAGAGGAACTTAGGCTTTCCTTCCACAGTGGTTTTTTGTTGTTGTCTTCTTGCCATTTTTCTTTTTAGAACAGATGTTGGAAGTTAGCATTCATTCATTTAATGTATTTTTACTTAAAACATTTCAGAAGACGAACTCAAAGTTCATCTCATGGAGCTTACATTCTAGTAGAAAAGTTGCAGTTATACTGCCTTGGCTTAGAACCAAATCCTGGCCTCTTGAGTAGCATTTGAGGTTTTAATACTGAATTTGCTCATCAAATTTGTATGTAATCACAATATAAATGATCACAGAATAAATAAACAAATGTAATTAGTTGTTATTCCACCAACATTTAAATATTTTTTATGTGCCAGGCACTGATATAAGAGTGGATAGACAGCTGTAAATCAGACAGTGTCTCTGCCTGTATTTATTCGTTCAACAAATTATTGATTATCAGTGATGTGCCAGCCCCTGTACTATTAATGAGTCACTTTATAAATGGGAGGACTGAGTCCAGGTCTTCTATTCCACTGTAAAAATGTCTATTACGACAGTGATTTCTGTTCTGGGTGTTCTCATGGTTGGTTAGCCCCTGGCATTATGATGTAGCAAGTTATAATTTTTAATATTTTTAAATGTTGCAAATTGGGTGGTTGTTTTAAATCAGGTAATTTTTAAAAGAATATTTTAGTTCCATTCTGAAGGAGATCAGCCCTGGGATTTCTTTGGAAGGAATGATGCTAAAGCTGAAACTCCAGTACTTTGGCCACCTCATGCAAAGAGTTGACTCATTGGAAAGGACTCTGATGCTGGGAGAGATTGGGGGCAGGAGGAGAAGGGGACGACAGAGGATAAGATGGCTGGATGGCATCACTGACTTGATGGACGTGAGTCTGAGTGAACTCCGGGAGTTGGTGATGGACAGGGAGGCCTGGCGTGCTGCGATTCATGGGGTAGCAAAGAGTCGGGCACGACTGAGCAACTGAACTGAACTGAAGGCTAAGAGGTACTTCACAAATGTTTGTTGAATACTGAAGAATAAATGTAAGAAATATTACCTCCAGGAATATTACAGCAGGAATCACAAGACAGAGAGGTTGTAGGACTTGCCAGAATAGCAGAATAGGAACTCCAGCTCTAAGATTCTGGCTGGTTTGTCTTTAAGGTGCCCCACAGGGACTCCCCTGGCAGCCCAATGGTTAAGATTCCATGCTTCTGTTAACAAAAGAATATGGAGTCCAACTGCTTGCCACTCAAAAGCCAACAAACAGTCCAAATTGGGGGAAAGGAAAGTGTATTTTATTTCAGATGCTGGGAACTGGTGTTGGGGGGTGATGAACGCCTGTCCAAAGGCTGACTCCCCCCACTGACAGTTAGAGGGGGAGAGCTTTTATAGATGGAAGGAGGGGGGCTACATGCAGAAACAGTATAGTCACCTCTGACAGCTTCAGATTGATCATCAGTGGTCTGACCAGCATCATCTTGATTGTTTTAGGTGCAGTTAATCTTCATTTCCAGGGTCGGTTTATTTCCATTTCTTTGAGGCCAGTTCTCAGAATTGTGGTTGTTTATGTCATGGGTATCAGAGAAGGCAATGGCACCCCACTCCAGTACTCTTGCCTGGAAAATCCCATGGATGGAGGAGCCTGGTGGGCTGCAGTCCATGGGGTCGCTGAGGGTCGGACATGACTGAGCAACTTCGCTTTCACTTTTCACTTACATGCATTGGAGAAGGAAATGGCAACCCACTCCAGTGTTCTTGCCTAGAGAATCCCAGGGACGGGAGAGCCTGGTAGGCTGCCGTCCATGGGGTCACAGAGAGTCGGACACGACTGAAGCGACTTAGCTAGCTAGCTAGCTATGTCATGGGTATAGTTTGATCATCACGTAGTTAACTTCTTCCACCTGGCATTTCAGTAGCTGTAAGATAGTTCGTAGTATATGGCTCAGAATATTATCTATAGCCCTTGAGAAGGAACTTAAAGGTCCTTGACTATGCTTAACGACCACATTATCATTATTTGGTCTCCTTTGACTGTTTTGTTTCTGCATTTCTCATTCCTCTGATTAAATTTATTCTTTGACTGAAGTTTTCCACAGATAAAAGGCAGGCAAAGGATATGGTGGGGTGGAGGTGGGGGTGGGGCAAGGACTATAGGGTCCTGCTCTGTTTCACTTGCACTGCAGGGGGCATGGATTCCATCCCTGGTCAGGGAACTAAGATCCCACACGCCATATGGTATGGCCAAAAAATAAATACTTTTAAAAGAGAAATTTAAAAAAATACTTTAAAAAAAACTGTTAAAAAAAGATGCCTGACAGATAACAATCCTATTCTTCTTGCCCTTAGCTTAGGTTTGAGCAGTCTTTCCAAAGCGAGAGTCTCCCATAGGAACTCAAAGCTAGGACGCTGTTCATCCTATTTACTGAGGCCCTACAATTAACTGCATTCTACCTCTGAGTACCTCTCTAACAAATGCACCCTGTACTTGGCCATAGAGTCCTCACTGCATTCTACCTCTGAGTACCTCTCTAACAAATGCACCCTGTACTTGGCCATAGAGTCCTCAGCAGCTGGCTGGTGTCTTGCCAAGTGGCTTTACCTCTTTTAGGTAAACCCTCTTTACACACTCAACATTCCGAGTCATTGTTTTAGCAGTTGAATCATTTATTACAAATGTTATTTAAAATATAGCTCCATTTTCCCACATTACCACCCTCAATTCTTTGATCTATGACTTCTCTTTCTTTTCCCCCTCACTCCATGGAGCTGACCAACTCCATGACCAAGCCTTAAGTCTCACCTCTTTCATGATGCTTCTTCTGTCTGTTTCAGCCTCCTTATAATCCTCTTGCCTTTCAGATGCTGATCACTTATGATCTATATCCACCAGTTTTTGTACCTCATGCATTTATTCTGCCAACTATTATTTCACACCTATAGTCGATCACTTGGAGGGGGTCATGGTAACCCACTCCAGTATTATTGCCTGGAGTATCCCCATGAACAGAAGAGCCTGCCAGGCTACTGTCTGTGGGGTTGCAAAGCGTTGGACATGACTGAGCGACCAAGCACAGTGGATCAAGCACCACCGTGAAAGATGCTAAAGCTAAAAAGCTGAAAGACAAGGCCAGCCCCATCCTGGTGAAAGTTATTTTCTAAATGCAGGAAGTTGTCAATTATACACTGAGTTAATTCCTACGGGAGTTGAGAGGGAGAGCACCAAGCTGGGCCCTGTGCAGAGGCAGATACACCTCTGTGGGGCTCTACATGTTTGGAAAAACCTCTTTATAACTAAACTGGAGGCCCCTGAGCAAGAGGAATCCTGCATTATCCATATGTGACACAACGCACAGTGGGTCTCAGCAAATAATGGTTTAGTGATTGGCTGTCTATCCCCTTTTATGCTCTATGTCTCTCTATATATTTATATATCACCATTTAAAAAATGTGTATTGATTTATTTGAGCTGTTGTTCTCAGGATTAGAAAGAACAATTGTATGTGTGTGTTTGTGTGTGTATGTATTCTTACTCAAGAAGGGTGTTTTCAAATTGTCATTCAAATTAAACAGCGAGATCTGTCTGGAAAGGCAAGTCTCTGGGCAGGACAGCTGCGCAGTAAAGTAGTCCAATAGCCTCTTCTGTTACCTAGCATGTAAATTCAATTTAGAGGAAAAGGTGCAGCCACATCACAGAATGGGCTTCCCAGGTGGCTCAGTGGGTGAAGAATCTGCCGACAATGCGGGAGACGCAAACAGCTGTGAGTTCGATCCCCTGGAGGAGGAAATGGCAACGCACTTCAGTGTTCTTGCCTGGAGAATCCCATGGACAGAAGAGTCTGGAGGGCTACGGTCCATAGTGTCAGAAAGAGTCAGACATGACTGAAGTGACTGAGCATGCGTGCACATCACAGAATAGGTGATAGATGATATTTTCTCATGAACAGCTGGGGGATCATGGCATAAAAGTGCCTTTCTTTCACTCTTACTTCAACAACTGCTTCCACGGTCTTCGTTACCCTCCCTTAGAGAGTGCTGTCCTCTACTTTCAGAAGCTTGACATGGCCTCCAGAGGGACAGTAGACTCCTTCCTAGTAGCTAGTTTGATGACCATTCAAAGAAAGCATGAAATTTTATGATCCCTTTAGAACTATCACATACACAAAACAGTTTTGAAATTGTGGGCTTTTTTCGCGCATCTGTTCAGTCAGTACTTACCAGACTCACCTTAATCAAATTCATGGACACTGAAACAGGAAGAATGCAGAGTCATGAAAAATACAGAGGCAAAGCCCTTTCCGATGACTTGTATCTTTCATGTAGTGATCGTTGTTTCAGGAGAATGAAGAGTCTGGGGGGGACCTTGTTCCCAGCTATGGAATCCTGGAGAGACAGTCACCAGAAAACTCCCTTTAAAAAAAAAAAAAAAAAGTTTTTTTTAATTGGAGGAGAATTGCTTTATAATGTTGTATTGGTTTCTGCTGTATAACAACTTGAATCAGCCATAATTATACATTTATATTTCCCTTCCTGAAAACTTTTCTCTGATCTTTGGAATCAGAGGCTCTCTTTACTGGATTGGGTTGGATACACAGACACTGCTGATGAGTCTCTGCGCCTTGGAGTCTTGGCACTGCTGTCCTCCTTTAGTGACTTCTTTGTCCTGTTGATGTGCCATTTCTGCACATTAGCTGCAGCCAACCTCTGCTTCCATTCACCTCTGAGGCCCTCTGCCTACTGCAAGTGAATATGTCAGAGGCGCACATTTAACTTTCAGAGGGTGGCCTGGTCTTTGGGACAGATAACTTATCACCCGCAGGTATGAGAAGTACCTTTTAGAGGTCAAGCGGCTGGACCACTGAACTTTTTGTCTTTTATTTATTTTTAAGATTCCTCAGTATATTAAAAAATAAAAAAAAAAACCTCCAAAATAGTTATCATAAATACTGTCATGAAATTTTGAATATTGACATTTAACAAATTAGTTCCCTTAGTATTGTTGTTGTTCAATCGCTAAGTTGTGTCCAACTCTTTGTAACCCCATGGGCTGCAGCATGCCAGGCTTCCCTGTCCTTCACCATCTCCCGGAGTTTGCTCAAACTCATGTCCAATGAGTCAGTGATGCCATCCATCCATCACATCCTCTGTCTACCCTTCTCTTGCCCTCAGTCTTTCCCAACACCAGGGTCTTTTCCAATGAGTTGGCTCTTCATATCAGGTAGCCAAAATATTGGAGCTTCAGCTTTAGCACCACTCCTTCCAATGAATATTCAGGGTTTATTTCCTTTAGGATTGATCTCTTTGCAGTCCAAAGGACTCTCAAAAGTCCTCTCCAGCACCACAGTTTGAAAGCATTGTTTGTTCATCCTCTGGCATCAATTGTTCATCCTTTAGAATGAAATATACCAAATCCTTCATGGCAAAATAAAATACAGTATAATTATTTTCACATTGACCAAAATAACTACAAGATTCGCCCTATAATCTTAATTCTTGGCACTAAAGGCAGTGTTAACTTGTAAAAGTTTGATTTGTTTTTGTCTTCAATCCATGGGTCGCATCCCCATTAGTGGGCCATGAAATCAATCAGTGAGCGAAAAGCAGGGAAACCAAGGTATAAAAATCTCCTTTACCCTCTTTCCCCCAAAACCAGGATGAATTGGCTGAAATTTTTTACCTGGAATTTGTGTTTGTCCCATTTCTAGACCACAAGCCCTTGGTAATTTATACTGATTTTCTTCCCTTTTCCCATTCCGTCACCTTCACCACCATCTGTCTTAGTTGCAGCCAGCACACTGAGAAACTTTTAATAGAAGAGAACAGAATATAAATACACAAAGCTTTGCCTGTGATAATGGTATTATTTTGTGCTGAGTTGTGATGCAAAGTAGATAGTTCTAACTGTGGTTTATACTAAAAATGTTAAGAGAGAGAACTATTATCTTGATATACAAATTTAGGCTGAATGATGGATGTTTCTTTTTAATATCATCAGTGTGTCTAGGATGAAGTCTTTAGATTCTGAGATAACACTGCAAGTCAAAATTTGAGTCATCTGACAAATGAATCTTCTCATCCTTGCCCTGCTAAGCAAGAAGGTCATTCACAACCCAACGGGGCTTTGATGGAAACTTTCTTTCCCTGTTCCCATTCCCTCCTCCTCTTGCTGCTGCTGCTGCTGCTGCTGCTGCTGCTAAGTGGCTTCAGTCATGGCCGACTCTGTGAGACCCCATAGATGGCAGCCCACCAGGCTCCCCTGTCCCTGGGATTCTCCAGGCAGGAACACTAGAGTGGGTTGCCATTTTCTTCCCCAATGCGTGAAACTGAAAAGTGAAAGTGAAAAAATCGCTCAGTCGTGTCCAACTCCTAGTGACCCCATGGACTGCAGCTTCCCAGGCTCCTCCATCCATGAGATTTTCCAGGCAAGAGTACTCCTCTTACCCCTCCTCCAAATCTCTAAATAAATAAGAAATCATCTCAATTGCATTGCTTTAACTTTGCAAAACTAAGGAGGAGCAAAAGGAAAAGGTCTGACTTTCACCATCATTTCCTTCACAAACATGTAACTCTGAAAGAGCTGCAAAAGGTAACCCAATGAGAATGGTGGTCCAGCCCAACAGACATTTCTGGAAAGTGTCCGATGTGTTCCTTACAACCATGATAGACAGCCCTCCATTCTTCCTGTTTTATAGCTAGAAAGTCAAGGTTCAGAGAGGTAGCAAAACTACACAGCTGTTAAATGCTGTAAATAGTTTTTCTGTCTCATGTTTCAGTGGCTGTTCATTTAATGATCATTTGTCAAGGATGTCCAGTGTTCCAGAAAACATGCCTTATACTTGGAGGATATTAAATTGAATGAGACATGGGATCTGCCCTCTAGGAGCTTGAATTACCCTGGGGTTAAAGATACGTTTAAAACTTGATCAAATGTAGTTGGATAAGACAGCCGTAATAGCCAGAATAATGACGCACTTATTCTGAGTCCAGTGGGAGGTCACACCCCTGTGGGGACCTTGAGGAGAAAGTCTTTTCAGCGTAGGGATCAGGAAAGTTTTTCCATCCCCAGGAAAGGACGGTTAGAATATCTAGCAGTCATAGGGAACAGCAAGGCTCCTCAGAACAATGGGAACCATGAGTGCAGAGGAATTCTCAGTAAGAGAGAGCCTTCTTGTTAACAGGATGTGGGGAAGAGGCAGCACTGCAACCTATCAGAACCCAAGGGGACCTTCTCTGTCCACATCCTCTGCTGTAGCTCCTCTCTGAAGTACCCAGATAAAAGTATCTCATGCATATTTTGTGAGTTTTTCAGATGCTAAAAACCGCCAAATGGAGGAAATCAACTACATGACGATCAGGAGCACGCAGCCCTCAGACCTTCTGGCACTTCCCATGGTTACTATTACTACTGGCTCTTGTGACAGCACCCTGTGACCTCGTGCGTGCTTGCACGGTCAGTCGTATCCCATTCTTTGCAACCCCAGGACTGTAGTCTGCCAGGCTTCTCTGTGTATGGGACTTCCCAGGCAAGAATACTGGAGTGGGTTTCCTTTTCTCTTCCAGGGGATCTTCCCAACCAAGGGATTGAACCAGTATCCCCTGCATTGGCTGGCTGATTCTTTATCCCTGAGCCACCTGGGAGCCTGTGGCCTCATCATCAACCAGTCAGAGAATTGACCAGGAGCTGATTACGTACCCCACACCACCCCCTCCTTATTTGGCCTTTGAAGATGCTTTCCTGAAACCCCTGGAGGAGTCTCAGGGGGTTTTTTGAGCATAAGTCCTGCATTCTTCTCAGATGGCCCTGTGATAAATTTTTCTCTGTTCCAAACTCCAACATCTCAGTTTGTTTGGCTTCACTGTTCAGTGGGCTCAGGAACTTGTCTTCAGCAACAAGGACTGTACAAGAATTTCTAGCTTGCACAACAAGGTAAGGAGTGGAATATGGGCTATGACTGAATTTTATAATTTACTCAATTTTCAGCATTGTGGTCCTTGGTACTCTCTGCCTGGAAGAATAAACACTTTCCAAACTACCAGGTTTGTGTGCATGCTAAGTAAGTCACTTCAGTCATGTCTGACTCTTTGTGACCCATGGACTGTAGCCTGCCAAGCTCCTCTGTCCATGCGATTCTCCAGGCAAGAATACTGGAGTGGGTTGCTATTTCCTCCTCCAGAGGATCTTCCCAACCCAGGGATCCAACCTATATCTCTTACATCTCCTGCTTTTGGCAGGCGAGTTCTTTACCACTAATGTCGTCATAAATAAATCAGTTGTGGGCAAAGTCGATGTAATGAAAATCAGGTTTTAAAAAATTGTTGCAGGAATTTATTTTAGAAAAACAGAGTATAACTTGGGACACTTCAAATATGCAAACCTCTCCGTGAAGGAGTCTTATGTCTTGATTTCAAATCTATACATAAAAGATTAAAAACCAGATTAGTGAACTAGGATAGTAGAAAGTTTATATAGATATGAGAAGCTAATGCAGTCAGTGGATAGTGGACAGGTCTTCACCGGAAGATCCAGTTTTATTGAATGATAGCAGGATACTGTTAAAAATAAAATTCAAATGTATCCAAGTTTCAAGGGATATGTCATTATTTTGGCAGTTCTACCATTATTTGGATAGAGGTGCAAGAGGTGAAATACCATCGTACTCTTTAAAGTACAAAAGCACAAGTCTTTGGGAGTCAAAGCACGTGCTAAGTGGAAAATTTTTAAATTATTGCCTACAGCCTTTTTTTAAGCTGGTGAAAATGTTTTATTAGAATATCCATGCTTTTTAGGGGAACGTGGAGGCAGTGTTCTAGAAGAAGAAAGCAAAGCCAGAAGAAAATGTATACATTCTATATTCATACTGTGTGTGTGTGTGCTATATACATACCCTACCTCATACACACCTCCCTTCACATACCTATATAACTGACATCTCTCATAGTGAGTTCAAACAACCAGAAAGCTTAGATAATCAGTGTCAATACTACACAATTATAATTGAAATTCTTTATGATGATTCCGTGACTCTGAAGAATCCTGAGATGCCTCTGGGATCCTCAAGGGTATATTAAATTATGTCAAGGTAAATATTCTTGTTAATTATATTTTATTATATTTTTTAAATATTGATTATCCTTCCATGTTATACATATTGCTCTTATTTGACCTAAATAGTTAATTAACTATGTTTTAATTTGTGTGTGTGAATATTTGTGAAAAAAAGGTGCTAACATGCACATTTAATTTCATAACTGGTCTTCAATGGTAGCTGCAAATGTGATGCTTAGTAAAACACACCTTTAATATAAAAAGACTATAACCTAGATACCCTACTACTGCCTTATTTATATGCTTGCTTCTACATTAAATTTTTGAGACATTTGGTTGGAAAAAAGGGTTTCATTGGTTTATGAAAAAAATTGACAATGAGCTCTTTTTGTCCTCTACTTTAGGGCTTAGTTCCCAAGTTTTTGTTCGCTCACTCTGTTTGTCTGTATTTGTTTCAAGTTCTGATCTTCAGTGATAATGCTTGGTTTGAAAGAGGCATCTCTGGGCAATCAACATTTGCCAGAATGTGCTCCCTAATTCTCTCTAGATTTGCTATTCAGAATAAGCGAGATTAGGTATTCAAGTTAGGGCACCCATCATTTTGAAGCCCTCTCCTCATCCCCAGCCCCAATCTGTAGGGATGATTTTTAGAATGGTAATAATGGTCAGCTTACAGGATTCCACTTACTGGATTCCAGTCACTGTTAAGAGCTTTAAGTGCTTCTGTTCATTTAATTATGGGGACAACCCTATGAGAATGTTACTATTAAACTTTTGAAAAAACTGAAGTGCATTCATTTGTTTAAAAACTGAACATTGAAGTCATACTATGGACCAGGAGCTCATCCAGGTTTGGGTCCATAGCAATGAATACAATAGACACAAAATCTCTACCTTCTCAGAGATTATACTCTGGCAGAGGCTCAGAGAGATTTGGAAACCCTGCTTAAGTTAGGACAGTTACTATGGGACATAGAGCATGTACTCTAACCCCTGCTTCAATATTGTTTTCTCAGCCTTGTAAGTTCCACAGGAAACCTCAATCTATGGTGACTTTGGACTTTAAGTCAACTTGTCACAGAATTGAGACTTCCCTGGGAGTCTGATGGTTAAGAACCCACCTGGCAATGCAGGAGATGCAGGTTTGATTCCTGGCCAGGAAACTAGGATTCCACTTGCCACGGGGCAACTAAGCCCACGTACTGCAGCTGTTAAGCCCGTGCACCACAACTAGAGAGTCTGCAAGCCACAAGATCCTGTGTGATGCGACTAAGACCCAGAGTGTCACAACTAAGACTTGACACAGCCAAATAAATAAAGATTAAAAAAAAAAAAAAAAACAGAAAACAAAAATGTTGCAGAATCTATTTGGTTCAGCAAGTATTGCTGAGTGCCTGCTATTCATGGGCTCCTCTGTCCATGGAATTCTCCAGGACAGAATATTGGAGTGGATAGTGTTCCTTTCTCCAGGGGATCTTCCCAACCCAGGGATTGAACCCAGGTCTCCCACAGTGAAGGCAAATTCTTTATCAGCTGAGCCACCAGGGAAGCCCTTAATGGGAATAACACAAGACTAAGAGTTGTGCCTCTGACACTATTTAGGGACAAAGTTCCAAACTTTTCTTGCCTTATAGGTAGTAGATGAGATGCCACCGAGTTAACTTGATTTTTAATGATTCTATATATCTAAAACTTTAAGTACAATGTTTAAAAATGTACACTTTCCAAAAGCATATGCCTCATGCTGACTTTGGAGGCTGTAAGCCTCTTGGAGGGTTTTGCAGTTTTCAAATACTTCATCTGATTAGCTCAGCATAATGGCCCAGCGAACAGGTTGGAAAGATGCTATCACTTCAGTTTTACATTTGTGGAAACTGAGGCTAAGTGGCTTACCCTTGGGCACAGAACTAGAAAATATGGGGACAAACACTCAAATTCCTGTCTTTGCACAGACTCTGGCCCAGCTGTCTTCATTGAGCTTGTCTTGGAAAGAATTGTTCTTTAACCTCTTACTATACTGAAGGCACTATGAACGATGGTAAATGAAATATGGTCCCTACATATTCTTAAAGCACCTGTAGTTCAGCAGTTGGGAAGAATGCTTGTACATAAATAACCCCTAAAAAAGAATAAAATGGCAAGAGTCTTAAGAGAGATTCAAATATGCAGCAATAGAAATTGATTGGTGGGAAAGATTAGTTTAAGTTGACTAAAGAGAAGACTTCCTAGAAAGATGCTGTTTGAGTTTGTTGTATACAGATATATGGAGTAGGGGAAAAATGGAAGTGACAGCATAAACTAAATTATGGGAATGTTATTGTTGTTGTTTAGTCATGAAGTTGTGTCCAACTCTTTTGCTGCCCCATGGACTATAGGCTCCTGCCAGGCTCCTCTGTCCATGGGATTTTCCAGGCAAGAATACTGGAGGGGATTGTCATTTCTTCCTCCAGGGGATCTTCCTGACCCAGGGATCAAACCTGTGTCTCCTGCATTGCAGACGGATTCTTTACTGCTGAGCCACAAGCCCCATGCTGCTGCTGCTAAGTCACTTCAGTCGTGTCCAACTCTGTGCGACCCCATAGACAGCAGCCCACCAGGCTCCGCCATCCCTGGGATTCTCCAGGCAAGAATACTGGAGTGGGTTGCCATTTCCTTCTCCAATGCATGAAAATGAAAAGTGAAAGGGAAGTCGCTCAGTCGTACCCAACTCTTAGCGACCCCATGGACTGCAGCCCACCAGGCTCCTCCGTCCATGGGATTTTCCAGGCAAGAATACTGGAGTGGGTTGCCATTTCCTTCTCCAAGAAAAGCACTAAGGAGAAACCCACAGTTCAATTCAGCCGAAGCATAAGTAAGTCATGAAGGGCAGCTATAGAGAGACTGGTTGGATGGGCTGAGATCAGTGGTGAAGGTCCCAGGACCTAGGACTTTGTAAGCTCTTGGGAGCCAATGGAAATTTCTGAGCAAGGGAGTATGTGATCAGAGTTATTCTTCAGAGAATCCAACCTATCAACCAATGTATAAAATGGATTGGATTGTGGAATAAAAAAGCAGAATATTATATGTGCTGAATATAGCCCAGAATGAGAGAGATGAAGCTCCACAGGCTAGAATATTGAAAGAATTTCTGGACCAGGAACGACTTGGTCTGGACTTAAGAGGAATGGCCGGATTTGCTGCGGGAAGTCTTGGTAGATGACTTCCCATGAGATTATAGCATTCACTCTCATCAGGGCACCTGCTGTTCCTTCGGGGAATAAAAAGACATATGTTCTTTGAGCAACAAAGTGAATACCAAACAGGAGAGTGCCCTCCAGAGTGAATCCAAGGGTTCAGGAAGCTCTGAAATTGATTCAGAAATGCAGAGTTAGGGGCCAGAAATGCCTCCTGGGCTGCATGACCTAATCTTATGACAAGCTTAGGCCAAGAGAAATCTCTGGCACCTCTCTGGGGTCACAAAACTGTAAGTTTGACTCTTAGAGAGAATATCAACCTTTATGATATTCCCAATAGCATCAAAACTAAGCAATCATCATTAGATTTATAGAGGCGAGATGGAAGAAATCAGACCAGGTGGCTGGACAAAGCACAGAAGCTCAGCCTGAAGCGATGTAGCTCTGCTGTAAACAGCTGGGAAACAGCTGCCACTGACAACCCCTGCTGACATGCTGCTGCTAGCGACAGGCATGCTCAGTGCCAGGAGAGGTGACATGAAATCTGCAAGGCTAAGCACTGGGGCAAGAGGACTCGTAGGCCAGGCCTGAAACGTATATTCGAAGGCAGGCCTCTTCCTGCTGCTTAACTTACCCTATTTCTCTTGCCCAGGAAAAATGCCAGCCAATTATCCTTGTTTCAAATGGAGATCGGGAGGCTCCATTTTGAGTATCTTAGGTCTTATACGCCATTACTATCTACATTGCAACCTTCTTGCAATCGTCAGACTTCAGACTGTGTGTGTTTCAGAAATTGGCAAAGTGTTGTCCAAGGCCAGTCATCATTGTACACTCCTCCCAGCAGTGCATGGGAAGTCCAGTTGCTCCACAACCTCTCAACAGTTAGGTTTTATAAATTTAGCCATTCTAATAGGTGTGCAGTGTTGTCTGTTATGGTATTAATTTTCATTTTCCTAAAGGATCTTTTCATGTGCTTATTTGCCATCCCGTGTCTTCTTTGGTAAAAATGTCTGCTTAAATTTGGACGCTTTTTTTCTTTTCTGGTTGAAAGAGTCCCCTGCATATTCTAGATACAAGTTTGTGGTCAGATATATGCTTTGCGAATAATTTTTCCCAGTTGGTGGCTTATCTTTTTATTTTCTTAATTCTATCTTTTAATAGCAAAAGTTGTTAATTTTGATAAAGGCTTGCTTTCTTTCCCCCATCTCTTTGATTCTTTCAAGTCTAGAAAAGAGGCAGACCTTGGCTGTTGTTTGAGCCAGGCTGTAGCAAATAGTTCTCAACTTTAGTCCAGAAATTCCTCTTTCTATTTGATTGTGATCCCATGGTTTTTATGGCAAATAGTAGAGACATAGAGTAAAGTATCAGGTGAGGTGGAGGTTTTCTGGGAACTATCAACAGATCTTAAGTCCATCCAAAACCAGCATTCAATATACTCAAGGATTTTAAGGGAGTTTCTCTTCTATTCAGTGAAAGCAGATTCCTTGACACGTTGCTTCTCAGAGCTCCTTACATCCCTTGATAAATATGACTGTGAGAAGGAAAGGTTTGATTCTGAGCCTGTGACTTATGCTGGTAGATTTCCTTGAAGGACATCTTAAGTGACTCAAGTATTGACTATTCCTGATACACTTTCATCATCACCTAGACACTTCAGAGGTGACAAGATTGCTTTTTTGTCTAATACATTTGTTTTTTTGGAGAGGATAGAAAGTCAAGACTGAGAATAATGACCTTACTTCCAGAAAGACATCTGGAATATCCTGTAAAAACCGTATTTCGTGTTCCTCTAAAACTTTCTAAATATCAGAACCAGCTAAGTCATAGCAGATATTTGTTTCCATCCCTATGCTTACTAAATCAGAGTTTCTAAGCTGCTTGTCTCCATGTGATTTTCATTTACACCCCAATTTGAGAACATGGGCAGAAATGTCTTTTCTTTTATATTTGATCAGTCATGTCATATGAATACCAGGCTTTGTGTTGGAGCAAAATGATCCCAGGAAGGCAGAATTTTTATCCAATCCATGTCTTTTATGATCAAAATTATGTGCTTCCAAAGAAAGTGTAAGGAAAACAGGAAGAGATTCCAGTACCTGCTTCTGGGAGAAAAGGAGTTAACTTGCAGGATGCTAACTGATTATTACCTGCTCTAGGCAGGAATGTACCTAAGTCTATTGGCTGCAGGCAACAGAGTCCCTGAGGGGTGTGGGGCAGAGGCTTCTGTGGTTGGGAGGCATTATTTGCTGCCTGTTCTGTGGGGCTGAGAAAAGTGGATGTCATTTTATTGAAGTCAGGAGTGGAGAAGAATGGCAGAAGTCATTTCCTAGAGGTTTGGCATTTGTTTGCAGAGGTATGATACATATTAAAAAGCATGACTTAAAAATTTTTTTTCCAACAAAACTCAAACTTTCTTGTAGTTGTTTACGGTAATCGGTATGTTAACACAGTGCTGAAACAGAAATGGTATTCGTGAAATACAAAAAAAAAAACAAAAAACAAAAAACAACCTGTGGGCAAATAAGACATCCCTTCATTACATAAGACCATCCAAAGCCAATGGAACTTTGCCCATATTGGATACACACTGTTCCCCTCCCCCCACCTCCTCCTTGCTCCTGTCTATGTATTTCCCCCTAAGTATTATCATCATTCTATCCATCTTTTAATGATAGGCATAAATACCAAGCACTGCTAAACTCATGCCTATCCTTTACCCCCGTTGTTTAGCTTGAAAGGTTCTCCACTTCTTGCTACTGTCTCCTTTCGGTTCTTCCTCTCGGCAGGAACTCATTGTTTTGCTCATCTAGGTATGTTTCCTCACTATCATCACAGTGCCAGACATGTATCAACATCTGTTTCATTGTACTTGCAATTTTTTCCCTTTGCCTAAAATGTTTTTTCCTTTCTACAATTTTAATACCACTGAAAATTTAAGATCAGAATAAATTCCATGTCTTTCTCAAGTTCTCACCTGCCCGTGGAAGTCTACCATTATTTCTGCCTCTTCTGCTACTCTAAGAGTCTGTACCTCTTTGGCATTTTTCACAATCAAATGAGCCACTATCTTTTCATGAGTTTTATTTTCTTAACCAAATTGTAAGTTTCCTCTAGGCTGTATGTCTGCCCTCACCTTCTTCACATTCTCCCATTCTCAGAAATCTGGCAATTTTAGTACTTCCTGGAGAAATTCAATATATGAAGAGGAGATTCTAGAGACTGGAGTAATACAGAATTGTAATTTAATCTGCAATTGAAAGCATATCTGAATTGTACCTATACTCAAATGATTACCAAGTTCAAAATGTCAGTGGTGATGAAGCTGAGAAATCCTGTAGCAGAAGAGGCAGAAATAATGGCTTCAATTGTGATGTGGAAAGTGTTTGCTAAAAGCAATGCTAGACGCTATGCCCTCGTCTTTGTATTATTTCTTTTTTCTGGGAGACTTTTAGATTTTCATGAACAGTTGGGAATGAATTTATAATCACAGCAACTTGTGATATGAGAGTGGGACGGCTTGGTTTCTAAGTATGATCCATGCTGGAAATTAGAAGTTAAAAGCTTTTGTTCATGCAGGGTTCTAGAGGTTTCCTAAAAACCTCTCTATGCAACTATTTGAATTAGTTTCAGGTGAATTTAAAGATGATCAAAGCTTCATGCGTGAAAAATCAATCCCATAGAGATTCAGAATAGCTTCTCCTGGTCATTTATGAACTGAACTGGGGAACTTTTTGAGTTTTATGTACTAACTGTAGCCATGCTCCCACATAAAACTGCAGGGGGAACTGTACTTACGCAGGAGAGACTGTGGTATGTAGCTGCATGCACACACAGCTTTCAAATGACTTCCACTCACCTACTTAGACCAAAGAGGCTGTCAGTTAATTTAACAAACTATCCCTGTTCCCTGATCTTTGGGCCATAAAAATTGTTCATCTGCTCAGTCACAGGCCATTTAATTTTGGATGCATCGTTGCCAGTTGGTTACAGTAATTAGCATTCCCTATATTGTGGCAGCTTCCCTGAAGCTATGCTAAGTAGGGTTGCACTTTTGTGTAGAAACATAAGCTGGGTTGTGCAAATGAGCCTGGCCACCCATCTTCGAGACAGAAGCCCTAACTACCATCTTCTTGGCTCAGGGTGCCTTCCAGGCCCACCTGCAGACCTTATTTACTGATTATTAATGACAAGAACCGTAGGCAGCTGTGAAAGGCACAGCATGGCAACTCAAAGCTGCAACTCAGAACTATCCTCCGTGGGACTGTAATTTTCTTGAATGACACCTGACTTCATTTTAATTTCTTTCTTTGCCCCAAATGCACTTGTGCTGGAGAAATGCAATAGAAATTCAATGAGCTCCCCGTTTAATAGGCAGACTTGCACCATTTGTTGGTGCATCTGCTAGGTTCCTGGCAGAAGTGGGGCATTTGGAAAGGAAATATACATTTGTGTTTGTTCCAGAGTTGGCACACAACCCGGAAGGCGATGATTCAGCAGAGCCCCTGGTGAGATACCAAAGAACAAGGTTACCTAGTGGTTTACTAGCTGCCAGTCTATGGAGATCATATATTATATGGGTTTAAAAATCAAATTTGATTGAATACATGTTAATTTTCCAACATTATTGTGCATGCGCAGGAGATCAGATTTTTATTCCAATTTTGAGGGACATGGTATTTTGTGGAAAACTCAGAAAACGAATTGGCTTCTTTAGGAATACAAACTGGAATTCGTTCTTTGAAAGGCACACATCTGCATTTTAGTTTGTACATCTACAGAGTTTTGGTTTCCCAGGAAACCACCATGCAAGACTTTGTAAGAAGGGTTCACCACACATTGCTTTATATCCATGGTGATTTTATTTCTTTTTCTAATGTGCCAGAAAGTAGTATTTCACCAGTGGAATTCATTGTTGCATGTTTAATTTTCAGATTAATAGGATGAACACCTTGAATGTAATTAAAAATAGGTTATGTTTTCTTCTATTGATAGATGCTAATGCAAATATGGGGCTTTAGCTCACATTACTTGCCTTCTTGTGTCTTACTGCCAGGCTGAATTGTTCAGAGGAATGAAAGCATCTTAAGTTGAAATTTTGGGGGGGTGAGGAACTCATAAATTTTATGATGGATTAGTCATTTCGCTGTCCTATTTAATCACCATATTCTCTAAGTACAGTGAACTCTGCTAATTAAAAAATGATCTACATAGTCGGGGTACAATTAATCTTTATTTGCATATGTTTTGAGGTAAAATAAAGTAAATATTACAAGGAGAAAAAGAGAGCTACTAGAATATTTGGTGATTGTGTGTGCAGTGGGAAATGGTGAGTGCCATTGATGAGATAGAGACAAGAGAAGCACTGCTTAGTCTAGTTATTTTACTGAAGTTTTTAAAATGGAGCCTACAAAGGCTCATCTTCATAAATGCCAACATAAGCATAGGAACCCAATAAGAACCATGGATGTTTGGGGAAAAAATTGGGCCCAAGTACAATAGTTTCTCATTTCATTTGTTACCAAAAAAAAAAAAAAAGAGAAATAAAAAAAGTATGGAAAGCCCAGCAGAATAGCCACAGCAGGAGAAGCAAGGAGCAAATGGATTTCAGAACCCATTTTAGAAATTCCTTTAGCCCACATCACAAGAGCTACAGCGGGAGGAAAAAGTGGGGCATGTCTGCATTGTCCACAATGTATTTCAATGAGAGCAGGCATCTTTCAAACTCATACCAGGAGAGAAAAGCTAAGGTCTGCTTTCAATGGCCTTCTACTGCTATTCATTTCTTTCAGGTAACAAAAATGTTCTAGCTTTCGATAGGGGTGGAGGAAAGAATGTAAATCCTTGCCTGAGAATGTTGTGGTGAAGGGCTTTGGAAAAGCTTTATTGACAAGTGCAACCTCAGTTATAAATGAAGGGAAAGGCAAAGTGTTTGTCAAGGCAGTTTTTTTTAGTGGGGTCTCCCAGCAGGTGATTCTGGTCAATGTCCAGAATGGATCAAGAATGCAGGTATTCAGAGCCACTAAAATTCTGAGCTCCATTTACCACCCTCAGTGACTGTGGAGGATGGGGGATTAGAAACTCAGGAAATGAGCAATTTATTGAGTGATCAGGAAGAGAGTTCATTTTGGCCAAGACTTTTTCTAGGAGAGTCTATGGTACAGGAAGAAACGAAGCCCTAAGTTTTTGAACCTTTCACTAGTTATTACTGCTGCTGCTGCTGCCAAGTCGCTTCAGTCGTGTCCGACTCTGTGCGACCCCAGAGACGGCAGACCACCAGGCTAGTATGGGACAAATATACATATTGTATTCAGTTTTATCTGTTAACAAAAACAGTCGATACCTCTTGGTGATCTCTCAGTGAACTGGATCCAAAATGGTGAGAAAATAAAATGACGGTGACAGGCATAAAATCATATAACTGAAGAACTGAAAGGGACCTTTAACATCATTAACGTACAAAAAGCAATTAATTAGAAACG
Organism: Bubalus bubalis; assembly: GCF_019923935.1. Classification (NCBI taxonomy): domain Eukaryota; kingdom Metazoa; phylum Chordata; class Mammalia; order Artiodactyla; family Bovidae; genus Bubalus; species Bubalus bubalis. Next base: position 35,945,766 of record NC_059169.1, on the reverse strand, counting down.
AGTTTCTTCCCAGGAAACAAGCGAAATACACTTTTTGCCCCATTTTAGTGTCTATTTAAAACAGTGGCTATGCTGCTTAATTCTTTGTAGATTGGTTCTGCATTGCTATTGACACCAGGAAAATGAAGAACAGTTATTAGATAATTGAAACCCAGCATTCAAAAATTCTCTGAAGAGGGGAATTCCCTGGTTGTCTAGTAGTTAGGACTCTGTGCTTCCATTGTAGGGGACATGGGTTTGATCCCTGGTCGGGGAATTAAGATTCCACAAGCCACACGGTGAAGCCAAAAAACAAACAGAAGATTCTCTGAAGTGGATAGCTACCCTGTCATTGCAATTGTTACTGCAATTCAGAGGTGGGTCTGCACCTGCCCCAGCTTTCCACTTGGATGATACTGCATCTTGGAAGTTACCTTTAGGTAACCAAGTGTTCTCTAGTCATCCTGGGTATTCACATCTAGCACCATGTGGATTTGGAATGGGGGCGGGGGGAGGTGTTTATCGTTAAGGAAGATATTTCCACTTATGGTGACATTTTGGCATATTTAAGTTTATGGGGATATTCAGCCAAAAAAAATCATCTGAGGCAGGTCAGATTTGCTGACTACAGTGAAATGTCCTTTGGATTTGATTTAATCAGATGTGATGAGGCCAACAGATCGGGAGACAACTGCCATGAAGGAAGAAGCTCTGACTTCCAGTTCCCTAGAAGCAGGAGGCATGGCACACAGGGCCACATGGGGAAGCACCTGGGTCAGTCAGGAGGCAGAGAGGGGAAGGGAAAGCATGGCCGCAAGCCTGTAGTTTGGTTACTGTGGGAAAGGCGAGGCAGGGCAGCGTAAACACCTTAGGACTGGCTAGTTTGAATAATTTCAGTGGGCTATCCCTAGGCTATAGGGATGATCCCTAGTTGTCTGGCATGATTTATTTGGAACAGAGGAAACACTGACTTGGTGTTTGAAAGTTAGTTAAAAGAAGTGTTTGAGGTTATGGGTTTTGGATCTGTCGGTTTGCATATCAGAGGCTCACTCCCAGGCAAACTGCTTCCTATCTCTAGGAATTAGCTAACCTTGAGAGGAGCAGGCCCTCCTCTAGTCTGCAGGGTCCCCAAGATGCCAAAACATCATAAACTGTACAAAAAAGCATAATTTATTAACTCTACTTCATTGACTCTACTTCAGCCCTAAAGCCCCATCCTGTAGGGCTAACCTCCAATCAAACATAAGATCTTGAAGTTGACTGGATATTGGTCTTCCTCTCCAAAGGGAAAGTGGAGCCATGACAACAGATGGGAGCTTATTTTAAATGTTTGGCCAAATAACTCTCAAGGAAGCATAATAATAATCATAATTACTACCTATTGGTCTGTTACTCTGTGCCAGGTACTATGTTATGCACTTGGCATATATTATTTATTTCTTTTTTGACAATGTAGGTACTGTTTTCTCCATTGTGATATGAATAAACCAAAAGTTTGGAGAGGCTTAGCAACTTGTCTACAGTTACTTCAGCAATAGAAAGCAGAACAGGGCTTCTTATCCAACTCAGACCACAGAGGTTAAGGTTTGGATCCTTAACCTGTACACCCAGACTCTGAGATTTCACAGGACAGTAAACAAGAAATGGCAACAGAGATGGAGAGCCTGACAGAGGTTTGGCAGCATGTTAGCTTTGCAAAACAAGACCATTTAAAAATGGGGGCAATGGCCAGTGGGAATTTGCTGTATGCTGCGGGGAGCTCAAATCCAGCACTCTGTGACAACCTAGAGGGGTGAGATGGGGTGGGAGGCAGGAGAGAAGTTTAAGAGGGAGGGGACATATATACACCTATGGCTGACTCATGTTGTTGTATGAAAGAAAAGAAAGAAAGTGTTAGTCATTCAGTCATGTCCGACTTGTTGCCATCCCATGGACTGTAGCCTGCCACGCTCCTGTGTCCATAGGACTCTCCAGGCAAGAATACTGGAGTGGGTTGCTATTCCCTTCTCCAGGGGATCTTCCTGACCCAGGGATCGAACCCAGGTCTCCTGCATTGCCAGCAGATTCTTTACCATCTGAGCCACAGGGAAGTCCATGCTGATGTATGGCAGAAACCAACACAGTATTGTAAAGCAATTATTCTCTAATTCAAAATAAATGAATTTAAAACAACAGAAATAAATAAATAGATACACATAAAAAAAAAAAACGAGGCGTTGTTATTAGACTATTCCAACAGAAGAAAAAAACAGAAGAGACATGTAATCTCAGAATACAAGGAACATGTTTCCATGGAAATAAGTGTAATTTTATGAAAACTCACTGTAGTGTCTTCATTTTTCTCCTGCTACCAAGGATGGCATCCAATGGGCCAGGTCTGGGATTGGCGTGGAGCAACACAGCTGTACAGAGTAGTGATGAGGGGCTGTGGTAGCCCCTGGCACTGCTCAGGATTTGCTGTCAAGCTCTGCAGGAGGGCATCCCCCAGTGTGGTGAAGGGGGCATGAGGCTGGAGAGGTAGATGACAGCATACAGCTCTTTCTAGAAAACTACTTTCAGAAGCTCAGACAAGGCACGCAGGAGATTTAAGGCAACTATAAAGAGAAAGGGATGGATCTGGTATCTTGTTTAAGTGAAAGACAACAGGAAAAATCATGTTCAAAACAAAATTTAGCAAGGCTGATGGGGAAAAAAGTATGGATGATTGACTAAGAACATGGGAACTTTTTGCAAAGATGCCAGGGGACCAAATGTCCTACATCCTAATTAAGGACAAAAAGGGGACATTGGTTAAAATAGCAGCAGCAGGAAGGTAATAAATCAGATGGAAAAAGCACATGATGGCTGTAAGTTTCCTAAAATACTGGAATTACGTGTACGAAGCTCGGTTCCAACCCTTAGCCTCATTAATTCTTTGCTGTTGACCAATATGAACGATGGGATTCCTTTTCTTGTTCCTTTCATTTCTATTTAGAGCTGAAGTGAGTTCTAAGATGGGTCTTTTCCATTTGCCATTGTGCTTTTTTCACTCTGAGAAAATATTTGTGCATTTCTCTTTTAGAGCTATTGTTGGAGAAGGCTACTGAGACGGCACAGTTGCTAGTTGACCCTTGAGCTGAACCCAGGCAGTCAGACAATCCCACCCCTCCTGTGTCCTTGGAATGAACATGCTGCCTACCATTCCCATAGTGGAGACACAGCCTTGAGAGAGTAAGGTGTTGTTGAGATCGCCTGGGCTGTGCCCATGACTGAACCCTGTTAAGGCCTCTCTATGAACTTTTAAAGATGCTGGCAGGTGGGTGTGGTGAGCTAGTCATCTTGTAGCCCCCAAGATGAGCCTTATAAGTAAGTCTCCTTCCCTATTTTAATGGCCACCCACCCATCTGGAGTGGGTTTCCTCTTTCTCCAATCTCTCTTTGCCTTCTATGTACAGGGGCCAATTTGCAAACCAACAGCTCTCCAGATTAAAATAAGGGACTTTCTTTTTTAAAGCTGGGAAAAACAAGGTAGATTGAATTGGGAGATGTCCTACTTAGGTATCAATTTGGCCTTTAGAAATGACACCAGTGCTATGTCTTTGTATACATAGACTGGTGCTACCTATGACTGTGCCCGGGAGTTTATAACTCAGTGATTCAGGACACAACTTGTGGGGGAGGGGGAGGATGAGCTTTGTGATAAGGGTCCATCAAAATCAAACACAGTGTGTGAAAGATAGTCTGGCATCCAGGAGACTTCAGTTCTTATTTTTTTCTTTTTTCCTATCAGTTTTGGAAATGTTAGTTTTCTCTCTATTTATACCTTTGCACTTATCTTATTATCCTAGCAAGCTATAGTTATTAGAAAAGAAATGGCAGATATGTCTCAGGCTTCTTGCACAATTTGAAGCATGATTTTATGAATCTCTTTATATTTATGACAACCTGGCAAGGGAGATATCATTTTATATATTTCATAAATGAGGAATCAGAGACCCAGAAAGCTTAGCTGACTTACCCAAAGCCACACCATAGTGGAGTTGAGACTGAAAACCAAGGCCTTGTTCTGGTACCCTGCACAAGGGCTTCTCCAGCTGTAATGTGTGTATGGGCTACCTGGAGACCTTGTTAAACTGCAGATTCTGGTTCAGTAGGCCTAGACCTGGCCTGAAATTCTACTCTTCTAACATGCTCCCAGGTTTTGCACTTGCTCTTGGTCCCTGGATCACACTTTGAGTAGCAAGGTATTACATACCCACTGTTGACAAATAGGCGGAAGGCTTAAGTTGTGTTCTTCTAGAGTTTAGGGGGAAGTATTCATTCCGTCGTTCACCGTGAAGTACCACGTTGGCTATAGGTTTCTGTAAATGTCTTTTTCAAGTTAAGGAAGTTCTTTTCTGCTCATAGTTTCCTGAAAGTTTTTATCATGAAGAGATGTTGAATTTTGTAGGTTTCTGTAAATGTCTTTTTCAAGTTAAGGAAGTTCTTTTCTGCTCAAAGTTTCCTGAGAGTTTTTATCGTGAAGAGATGTTGAATTTTGTCAAATACTTTTTTATGTATGAATTGATATAAACAATAAATAAATAAAACAAAATGAAAACAAACTCCTAGATATACAGAGCAAATAGATGGATGCCAGGAGAGGGACAGGGGATAAATAAGGAAAGGGAACAAGAGGAGCAAAACTCCAATTACAAAATCAATAAACCATAAGGATATAATTATAGTATAAAAGTATGTTCAATAATACTGTAATAACTAACATAATATTGAACATCTACTATATTTCGATTTTAAAAAGTGACCAAAAGCAGAGTTTTCTCATATACCACTTGTCCCCACACATCTTCTCCTATAAACATCTTGCACCGCAGTGGTACATATGCTAAAATTTATGACAATATGTTAACACATCATTATTACTCAAAGTCCATGGTTTCTACTAGGGCTCACTGTTAGTGCTATACATTCTATGAATTTGGACAGATTATATTTTAAAATGTTAACTTATGTTTTTAATATTTATTAAAAACATCTTTAAAAATATTTTTATCAAATTGGTATTGCTATCTCATATTATTAAATTTACATTTCAGTTTTTATGTCGGTGATTCTTATGTACTCTATTGTGTTTGTTTATGATTATTTACTTTGTCCATGATATTAACATGCTTTCTTATGTTATTTATTTATAAAAGATTTTTGTATATTAAGGCTTATAAATATATATAACTTTATTTTGTTAAATATATTAATTTACTGAAATCTCTTAATAGTTTCAATAGTCTTTCTGTTGATTTGTAAATATTCCTTGTCATCCTGTCATCTTCAAACAAGGACAGTTTTCTCTTTCCTATTCCTTTCCTTTGCAATATGTGTATACATCTTATTTCTTAATCTAGTCTTTCTGCACTGGCCAAATTTTCCAGAACACTGTTAAAAATAGCAATGACAGTGAGCATCTCCTATTTCTGTCTTTAATTATCAAGGGTCTAGTGTTTGCCATTTAGAATGATCTTTATCATTAGCTCCTAAAATAAACTTTTAACATGAGAATTTTTTTTTCTATTTCTTGGTTACAGTGAGTTATTATTAGCAAAAACTGATTCCTGATTTCAGTGGGAATAGCAACTTCACTTTCACTTTTCACTTTCATGCATTGGAGAAGGAAATGGCAACCCACTCCAGTGTTCTTGCTTGGAGAATCCCAGGGAAGGAGGAGCCTGGTAGGCTGTCATCTATGGGGTTGGACTAAATTTGTGGCATAGTAGGCCAAAACACCTGCCTGATATCAGTATAAATATTTTTATGTTAAATTGGATGTAGAATAGAATGATATTCAAGGGATACCCCAGTGCTAGACTTAATGGTTGGCCATTATGATCCAGGACCTTTTCAACTACATGCAGGTGTAAATACGTATTACTTGCACATGTCGTGGTACATTCACCAGAATGGGTTACTAGTGTGATTAAAGGTAAGGACTCAGGTTGTTGATAAAGGAGATTTATTATCTCATTCCCTGCATTACCAGTTTGGTCTAAAGCCTGGCAACTTTAAAGCTTGGTTTACAGGTCAGAAGCTTTGGCAATTATTGGGGACTGGCCAGAAAAGTGATTATCTCATACCCCAACCAAGACTTTCTGAATCAAATCGGATTAACAAGACCCCCTAGGTGACTCACATGCACATTACCTTTAAGAACCACTGGTCTAGTGCAGTAGCTCTTGAACGTTTCTATGGAACTGAGTTGTCTAGCAAGTCTGCCCGGGGATCCATACCAAGTAAACCAGAATCTATCAAGGTCGCATCCAAGGTCTCAGCATTTTTGAAAACTCCCCATATGGTTCCAAATATGCAGCCAAATTTGAGATCCAGTGGTCTAGAGCCAATGCAGAAATCTTCAGAGAGAACCCCCTCCCCACCCCTGTGGCTTTTCATAAGCCTCCAATTTCAAATTGGAGTATGAGAGCAAGAGTAATGTCTTCATCTGAGCTAGAAGCCTCTGAGACTAGAGAAAGGAGGTTGCATTCTCTATGGGTTCTCCAGAGACTCAAGCCTTCAACTCTACATTCTGCATGACTTTCAAGAGCTTGTAGATGCTGTTAGTTAGGGGTAGTGTCTTCTCTAATGTGATTTGTGTTTGACAGTCTCTAATGAGTGTTACTTGGGGTAGAAGAGTGACTAGCAAGGTAATTCCCATACTGTACAGGGTATCCTGTGTCTCTCACTGTAACTCTTGTTATTTTCATTTATAGTGATGGCAGCCCAGAGTCAGTGAAAGGCAACATGGGAGCCGTCTACCAGGGGGAACTTCACTCTCAGTAATCAATCTGGAGGCTTTGGCTCAACACTTGGGTGATGGGGCTACATCCTAAAGAGCACCATTGGTGCTGCTTGAGAAAGACCTATGCCCACAAAGTTCCCTAAGTTAATTTTTTTTCCTGCTGGGGAACTGCCTTCATTTGCATTGACTCTCAGTGACCTACCTTCAGGCAAGCACCTGCCTGCAGTCAGAGGTGTGGCTTAAAATAGAACTGTGTATTTAATGAATAGCAATTTCCATGGAGGGCTCTTGGTGCTATCTCATGCGAGCAGCATCTACAAGCTTGTGGCCCTGGCTCAACCAGGCAGTAGGTAGGAGACTGCCTTTTGTTAGGACTATGTATTCATAGAAGCAGTTGTGCGAGTGATAACAGGGCACCACTCAAAACCTCGGAGACTTTCGACCTAAAACCTTTCTTGTTCGTTTCATTAACGTGATTATAGCTTTTTAATTTTTTCTTTTATATACTCACTCGAGACTTGGATCATTAGCACATGCCCTTCCCAACAGAGGAGGCTGACTTAAGGTGAGAGGGAAACAGCAGGAGAATATGAACTTGTAAAGATTCAACCTCCCTGGTAGTCTTGTAGCTGGAAAACAGACAGAAAAATTGAGACAATATCATGAATCAGCTAAGGTATTGTTGATTCGAGTTGTTGCAAGTAATTTCCTGGGATGCAGGCAATTTTTAATGTAGAAAAATGCCCTTAGGGGCTTGGGGAATAAAAACAAACCACCTGAGATATTTAAGTTTAGGAAAAACAGCTATTTAGCCTGCATAGTGGCTACTTTTTCTGCCGTATTTTAATGTATGCAAATATAGTTTGTATTATGACAATAATCTCATGGCAAGTCCGAATGAAGTCAATGTAGATGGATCTTTGATGCAATTTCAATTTGAAATTACTGTTAGAATATTATGAGTGCATTGTAGGGGCAGCATGCAGATAGGGCTAGGAGAGAATATTGATTTTTTAACACTCATTTTAAAATAAAGTGTTGTATGTCAAATGATGTGATTAGGCAAACTATTAACATTGTAAAGCTCTCCATTTAAACCACCTGATGTGAAGAACCAACTCGTTGGAAAAGACCCTGGTGCTGGGCAAGATTGACGGCAAGAGAAGGGGATGACAGAGGATGAGATGGTTGAATGGCATCACTGACTCAATGGGCCTGAGTTTGAGCAAACTCAGGGAGATAGTGAAGGAAAGGGAAGCCTGGCGTGTTCATGGGGTCTCAAAGAGTCAGACACAACTTAGCAACTGAACAACAATGCTCTCTATAAGGTTTACTTTTTATGTGTTTTAAACAAATCAATATTGAATTCTACTGTTAGTCTACTATATGTATGTATACTTGGCACTACTTAAGGTAAGGAGAGAGTTATCCTATATAGCCAATTCAAAGATTTTTTTCATAGAGCCATTAAAATTTATTTCAATATAAGCCATAGATATCTATTGCTTTTTCATTTGATCATTAATCCTTTTTAGATATCTATAATTGTAATCACAGTATAGAATTCTGGTTTGCAGGGTGGTAGCCGTGGTTAAAACCTGCACATTCACAGTCTTGCTGAGAAATTTTGATGTCATCACTCAGCAATTATTGAGCATCCATTGGGAAGATCCCCTGGAGAAGGAAATGGCAACCCACTCCAGTATTCTTGCCTGGAGAATCCCATGGACAGAGGACCCTGATAGGCTACAGTCCATGGGGTGGCAAAGAGTCGGACACAAATGAGCGACTTCACTTTCACTTTCATTGTATGTAGAATTCTTTAAGTCAGAGGAATCATAAAAGTTATAGAAATCTTGATTCCTAGCATGAGAGGAAAACAGAGGGAACTACTGTTTAGATTTAGATACCCACTCTTTGGGCTTTCCAGGTGGCTCAGTGGTAAAGAATCTGTCTGCCAAGGCAGGAGACACAGGAGATAATGATTTTGATCCCTGGGTCAGGAAGATCCCCTGGAGGAGGGTATGGCAATCCACTCCAGGATTCTTGCCTGGACAGAGGAGCCTCGTGGGCTACAGTCCATGGGATTGCAAAGAATAGGACATGACTGAGCAACCGAGCACACACACACCCAGTCTCCACCAACCGCAGGCTTATTCTCATGTTATTAAAAAAAAAAAAAAAAGCACACAACAAGCTCCTGAAGCAGTTATTATCCCTGTTAACAGATGGAAAAAGTCAGTCATTCAATATCGTACTGATTATTAGTGTTAAAGCAGGGTTCAAAGTCTGGTCTCTCTTACATCAAAACCTTGCCTTTTCTATTAGAAATAAATAAAGCATACATGGAGACATTTTGCCATGATAACAGTTTTTCTAGACCAATATATCAATGTTGATGGGATGCTAGAAAAATCAAGACCTAGAGTTAATCCTGGAAGACTTACTGGAGAGGGTATTGTTCTTTTCAGAGAGCATCTTATACATAAGTATTACCATGGCCCTCATCTACCTGGTAATGTTATTAATTTGTTGCTGGCTTCTGCCTTATAGAATCTTGGTGATAACTTACTAGCATTAAGAAGTATGCTCGTCTTCCTGAAATCGTTAATGTGAAATAGCTCTCCTATCTCTGGCCATTTCTGTGTAACCATATTTTTCAATTTATATTACAACTTTATAAAGTGTGGACTTTAAAGCAAATTATCTCCCAATAGTCAGTAAGAAATAGATTATTCACTCTTAAAGCAGACTGGAATAGTGCTGAATTGATTTGCATCTATACTAGCCATTCCTTGATATTATTATAGCTCCTTCCTTTCTTACAAAATTAGCCACATCAACAGCTTTGATAGATTTGTATAAGTTGTGTACCTTATGTGATTTCTTACAAATGCTAGTAAACCAACTTCTGGATGATAATCTCACTGCTTACTGTGTTTACAGATAAGAGAGAAAAATAAGAAAACTTAGGGAGAGGTTAAATTACTCCTGAGTGAGACTTCCTATGCAGTGATGTTTTCCAAGGAATCAGTTTCAAATTATGCCACTGTTGTTTCAGGCTGGCAGTATTGGACCAGAATTCTATTTAGTAAAATGAGTGGTAACACAATCAATATCGCAGGTTGTGCTAGTTCCCTGTATTGTTGTAATGCTCGTTTCCTATGAAATTAAATAATCCCATCTTTGGCTTCTATGAAATATTGAGTTTATTAAGGCAAGCTTTTTGTCCCTATTTAGGGCATGGTCTCCAGCTGAGCATGAACTAGAGGATTCTATAGAAACTGATTGTTTGCCTCCTATAGAATGATTTGGGGGTCTCAGAGCTCTTTGCATGACTATCCACAACTAATCCATAAATCAATACTGATATTATGATCTGAGGATAACTTTATTGTATTTTATGTATTAAAACATAAGCACCTGATTTTTTTCTTTAAAAAATAATATGTTGATCTATCTTTTTTGAATTCATGGTGTGGATCCTAATAGCATAAAATTATTTTAAAAATTTGATATTAAATGATCTCCTTTGAGTCAAGTGAGAAATGAGTAGCAAAGTTATTGCTTAGAAAAGCTGCTAGTTTGATACAGTGGGAAGTGCTATTGAAGCTGCTGTTGGCTAGAGGTGATTGTGAAACCACTTAGAGAACTTTCAGATGCAAAGTTAACTCTTAAAAGGACAAGCTCTATTTCTCTGGCTTGAAGCCAGGCCATGACACCAAGAGCTGGAAAATCTAGGTTCTGTTCATGATTCATTACTGTCTAATTATCAAAGCAAGTCATTAAGACCCTGTGCCATGTCCTGTAGGAATGCTTACCTCTTGAATATGTGAATAAGCCAAGTATTAAGAAGCTACTGCTCATAATCATCTCTTGGCATGTTATGTTTCCTGAAACTTTAATTATATGTGATTTCAAATCTGCTCTTTGAAATTACTGATAGTAATAGGCTCATATTTTTCATTGGCAGTTTTTGTTGTTAAATATTACCTCTGCTTTTAAAATGCATAATTATTCTGTACATGGGGAATGGATCACTTTTGGTACATTTCCAAACTATGACTTATTGTTTACAATGATATTAAAAGTTTTACTCTTTTCTGCTTCACGATTTTAAGCTTTGATAGAAGCTCACCATTTCTCCTTATTGATACTTACCCTGATTTGTCTTCTCTTAAAAAAATGTTTTTTGTCTTCTTTTGAAAAAAAATTGTATTTTATACATAAAGCATGGGCTTCCCTGTGGCTCAGATGGTAAAGAATCTGCCAGCAATGCAGGAGACGAGGGTTTGATCCCTGGGTCGAGAATATCCCCTGGAGAAAGGAATGGCAACCACTCCAGTATTCCTGCCTGGAGAATCCAATAGACACAGGAGCCTAGCAGGCTACATACAGTCCATGAGGTTGCAAAGAGTTGGACATGACTGAGTGACTAATACACTTGCTTTCTGTTCATGTTGGGGATCCTCCCTGTGTGGTTTTATTTATTATGAAAATGTTCATCTATCAGTGCCTCATTTTAGAGGAGTAAGACCCTTCAGAAAATGAAGATCATAGCATCTGGTCCCATCACTTCGTGGGAAATAGATGGGGAAACAGTGTCAGACTTTTTTTTGGGGGGGGGCTCCAAAATCACTGCAGATGGGGACTGCAGCCATGAAATTAAAAGATGCTTACTCCTTGGAAGGAAACTTATGACCAACCTAGATAGCATATTCAAAAGCAGAGACATTACTTTGCCAACAAAGGTCCGTCTAGTCAAGGCTATGGTTTTTCCTGTGGTCATGTATGGATGTGAGAGTTGGACTGTGAAGAAGGCTGAGCGCCGAAGAATTGATGCTTTTGAACTGTGGTGTTGGAGAAGACTCTTGAGAGTCCCTTGGACTGCAAGGAGATCCAACCAGTCCATTCTGAAGGAGATCAGCCCTGGGATTTCTTTGGAAGGAATGATGCTAAAGCTGAAACTCCAGTACTTTGGCCACCTGATGCGAAGAGTTGACTCATTGGAAAAGACTCTGATGCTGGGAGGGATTGGGGGCCGGAGGAGAAGGGCATGACAGAGGATGAAATGGCTGGATGGCATCACTGACTCGATGGACATGAGTCTGAGTGAACTCCAGGAGTTGTTGATGGACAGGGAGGCCTGGCGTGCTGCGATTCATGGGGTCGCCAAAAGTCGGTCACGACTGAGTGACTGAACTGAACTGAAGACCCTGTAAAGGACATTTACAAACTTTAAATATGACTTTATTTTATGATGTTCAAATTATTTAAAATACAAGGCAGGAAATGAGAGGCTCAAGCAGAGTTGTTTTGGAAAGGATGAAAAAGCAAGAGAAAACAAAGGAAAACAGAAGGAGGAGAGAGTGAGAAGACACAAAGAAGCTTTGGAAACTTCTTCTGTCTTTCTAGGACAAGACCTTGTATCTTTGATACTCTTCTGCTCTGGAGTCCTGTGGGGGAATTTCCATTTTTCTTAAGCAGCCCACTGGGCTTATGAGTGTGCTCGGCCATTGCATATGCTGCAGGAGGTGGTAGTATATTTAATGGCATGTGTCTAGTTAGATACCAGTTACAATAAAAGGGAACAACCTCTTTCCAGATTCTACCAATTTTGAGATGTTGGAAGAGAGAAGAGTGTGCCTACAGAATGTGCCTGGCACATGGTAGGGATTTAAGAAATGTCCACTGAGTGAATGAATAACTCAAGGACTGTGAGATGAATAAGGAGTTGTCTGAATCTAGGTGGAAGCTGAGAAAGGCACAGTGCTAGACCATGGAGATGTCAGAGTGAAGTCCTACAGAGATTGGCTCTCGATCTAACCTCACCATCAGTTACACTTAAGCCAATGGATTTATGATTAATGTGATATAAATAGCATGATATAGGTTGTAAATGTCTGGTTCAATAAGTTCTGACAATTGCATAGAATTTGGTAACCACTATTGAAAAAAATATGTAATTGTAATCATACCAGAAAATTCCCACATGCCCCTTTCTGCTCCCACCTCTGCATCCACTTCTATAGATTAATTTTCTATCTGGATTTCATGTAAATGGAATCTGGTTTCCATTTCATAGAAAGAGATATGTGACTTCAGGAACTTAACAATGATTTTGAAGTCCACCTATGTCATTTTGTGATTAGTAGTCTTTTTTAAATTGTGAAGTAGTAGTCTATTGTATGGATATACCTCAGTTTTTTCATTCATTCTCCTGTTGATAGACATTTGGATTGTTTTCAGATTTGGGCTATTGTGATTAGACTTGCCATAAACACTGAAAACACCATCCCTAAACCCTGAAAACCACCAATCAGTTCTTCATTTTGATTCTTTTGTCATATTAAGAATGTTGTATAATAAAACCAGGCTTCCCAGGTGGTACTAGTGGTGAAAAATTCACCTGCAGTACAGGAGATGCACAGGAGATGCAGGTTCCATCCCTGGATCAAGAAGATCCCCTGGAGTAGGAAATGGCAACCCACTCCAGTATTCTTGTCTGGAAAATTCCACATACAGAGGAGCCTGGTGGGCTACAGTCCATGCGGTCACAAAGAGTCAGACATGACTGAGCAACTAAGAAGCAGCATGAGTAAAATCATACAGTATGTAACCCTTGGGGGTTGGCTTTATCCACTCAGCATAATGCTCTGAAGATTCAGTCAGGTCGATGAATGTATCAGTGATGTTCTTTTTTATTGCTGCATAGTATTCCATGGTTTGGATGTGCCACAGTTTGCTTAACCATTCACCAGTTGAAGGATCTGGGCTGACTCCATTTTTTGGCTCTTATTAGTAAGCTTCTAAAAATATGTATGAGCTTAAGTTTTCATTTCTCTGGAATAAATACCCAGGAGTGCAATTGCTGGGTCATATGGTAGTTGTGTTGCAAGTGTTGTTTTGTAAAAAACTGCCAGACCATTTTTCAGAGCAGCCATATCATTTTATGTTCCCGCTAGCAATACGTGAATAGTCCAGTTTCTCCACCTCTTCTTCAGCAAGTGGTGTTGTCATTATTTTTTTTATTTTAGGCATGTAGTACTGGAAAAGTGTTCCCAAACCCAATCTGAAAGTATGTGGAGGCTTCTCCACACCAATACCCTGCTGGTGTCCAAGAATTCAGCTCAATTCTGAAGCTGTCTACCAGAGATAGAATCAGATTCCACAGAAAAAAGGCCTCTTTCCGAGTGGCTCAGTGACAAAGAATCTGCCTGCCAATGCAGACAGGAGACACAGGTTTGATCCCTGGGTCAGGATGATCCACTGGAGAAGGGAATGGCTACCTATTCCAGTATTCTTGCCTGGAAAATTCCATGGACAGAGGAGCCTGGCAAGCCACAGTCCATGGGATCACAAAGAGTCAGACAAGACTGAGTACACACACACACCCACGTGCACACACACACACACACACAAACCCACAAGGTCATCCTCCTCTTCAGACATCAGCTGCAGGTCCAGGTTGTTACCTCTCTTTCTTGCTATAAATCAGAGGTTCCCACAACCTTCTTTTTGGGTTCAATTAATTTGCTAGAATGGCTCATAAAACTCTGGAAAACCTATTTACTCTCTAGATTACTGAGTTTTTTTTTTTTTAAGATATTAAAGGATAGGAACCAGTAGCCAGATGAAATGATTCACAGGACAAGGTCTCAAACTAAGGAGAGTCTGTCCTCATGGAGCAGATGGTATTCAAAAGAATTCTGTACCCCCGTATGGAAGTTATCCAAAAAGGGCCAAAAAACTGTCCTTTTGGGTTTTTATGGAGGCTTTGTTATGTAGTCATGATTGAACAAATCATGAGTCAATGCAATTTATTCATCCTCCAGCCCTTCAGGGAATCATGGATGGGACTGAAAGTGCCATCTTGTGATTATTCTAATCACAAGGTTTATTCTCCTGCAACCAGGCCTCCACCTTTGGATGGGGAACTAAGAACAAGAGACCAACTATTATCCCATTGTTCTGATCACTGGGGAGATTTCAAAGGTTTCCCAAGTTGTGAGCCAGGGACTGTGAATGAAGATTAAATATGTATTTTTCCTATAAATCACAATATCATAGTAATGAAACCTTATTGTGGTTTTAATTTGCACATCTTTAATGGTTTGGGCTCCAAAATCACTGCAGATGGTGACTGCAGCCATGAAATTAAAAGATGCTTACTCCTTGGAAGGAAAGTTATGACCAACCTAGATAGCATATTCAGAAGCAGAGACATCACCTTGCCAACAAAGGTCCGTCTAGTCAAGGCTATGGTTTTTCCTGTGGTCATGTATGGATTTGAGAGTTGAACTGTGAAGAAGGCTGAGTGCTGAAGAATTGATGCTTTTGAACTGTGGTGTTGGAGAAGACTCTTGCAAGTCCCTTGGACTGCAAGGAGATCCAACCAGTCCATTCAGAAGGAGATCAGCCCTGGGATTTCTTTGGAAGGAATGATGCTAAAGCTGAAACTCCAGTACTTTGGCTACCTTATGTAAAGAGTTGACTCATTGGAAAAGACTCTGATGCTGGGAGGGATTGGGGGCCGGAGGAGAAGGGGATGACAGAGGATGAGATGGCTGGATGGCATCACTGACTCGATGGACATGAGTCTGAGTCAACTCCGGGAGTTGGTGATGGACAGGGAGGCCTGGCGTGCTGCGATTCATGGGGTCGCAAAGAGTCGGACACGACTGAGCAACTGAACTGAACTGAACTGAATGGTTAATGATGTTGAACTTCTTTTCATGTGTTTCTTTCCCATAAATATTTTCTCTTTTATGAACAGTTTGTTCTTGTCTTTTACTATTTTTTGATTGGATTGTTTGTTTGTTTGTTTTTACTGTTGAGTTTTGAGAGTTCCTTGTATATTCTAGATACCAGTTGTTCATAGGGTTTGTGTTTTGCATATTTTTTTTCCCAGTTTTCAGCTTGTCTTTTTATCCTGTTAACAGGGACTTCCCCAGAGAAAAGGTTTCAATATTGATGAAGTCTAACATAAATTTGCCTTGGTGTTAAGTTTAAGAATACTTTGCCTTAGACCTAGATCCTGAAGAGGTTAGCCTGTGTGTGTGTTTTTTTTTTTCTAAAGTTTTATAATTTTATATTATACATTTAATCTGGTGTCCCTTTTGAGTTAATTTTTGCATAATGTGTAAGATTTAGGTCTAGTTCTTTCTTTTCCTTCACCTATGGATGTCCAGTTGTGCTAGGACCATTTGTTAAAAGGCTGCCCTTCTTGCATTGAATTGCTTAGGCATCTTTGTCAAAAATAAGTTGAGAATATCTGCATGGGTCTATTTACAATTTCTCTATAATTTTATTTTGGTCTATGTGTCTATCTCTCTGCCAATACCAAACTGCCTTGACTGTATAGCTATATTGTAAGCGTATAGTATAAGCTATGTGGATAGAGTGATTCCTCTTATTTTATTCTTATTTTTCAAGACTGTATTAGCTACTCTAGCACCTGTGCTTTCCATGTCTAATACAAATTTTAGAACAAGTAAGTTTGCTTACTTGTTGTCTACAAAAACATAGACAAAATTCTCACGCTGAGATTTTGATAGGCACATTAAGCTTACAAATCAGTTTGGAGTGAATGGACATCTATTATGTTGACTCTTTCAATCAATGAATATAGTCCATCGGTCCATTTAAATGTCTCCTTTGATATTTGTCATGAGCATTTTAATTTTCAGCATACAGGTTGTATACATGTTTTATTAAGTTTTATTTTATTTGGAGCAACTGTATGAATGGGAATTTTTTTTCTTTTTTGAATTTAATTTTATTTAACTTTACAATATTGTATTGGTTTTGCCATATATCAAAATGAATCTGCCACAGGTATACATGTGTTCCCCATCCTGAACCCTCCTCCTTCATCCCTCCCCATTCCATCCCTCTGGGTCGTCCCTTTTAATGCAGTTGTCCTGTTTTTATCCAACCATCGTATATAAATGTGTGTTAAGTGGAGGAGGAAGATAGCTCATCTTTTATTTTGTGGAATCCCAACCTGATGGAGAATACTGAGTCTCCCAGAATTCGTAGGCTTTATGCTGCATTTCACAACTAGATAAAATTTTGGGGTTGTTATATTTGAGAAGTGTGTGAATGTGTTCTATGTATGCAAAGAAACGAGCCCATGGTCTTGAGGTGGCTAGAAAGTGGACTGTGGCAGAAATTGTCTCCTAATATCCTGTTATTCCTTTTTACACAGTAATAGACTTTTTGGTTAATCATAAAACCATCCAATTTATGGCTTCATTTTTCAGCCTCACTTATACCTGCATGTGGTCATGTCTTTAAGCTCTGAACAAGGGGATATTAGTGGATGTTATTATGGAGTTATTGAGCTGTACCCTTAAAGAGAAGAAGTGTAGCTATTATGATTTGTCTTCCTTCCTTCCTGCTATCTGGTTTGTGACTGTACGGCTGAGCATTTTTTGATGTGAACGAAGGCAATACTCTTCATTCACATTAAGAAGATGTAAACAATTGTAGGGATATTAAACAAAGAAAATAGAAGGAGCGCACGTCCCTGAACTGTGAAGCTACTGTATCTGACAAAACTGTTTGTCGTCAGTTAGGGGTCTTTATACAGGAATGAAATTTGCATTCTCACCTATACTCTGTCAATGAAGAGATAAGCATGGTTAATATTTTAGGGTGGCATTGAGCAGTCAATTCTCCGTGTCAGTATCATTATATGGCTGAGATTATATACTCTATTTTTATTCATATTTGCTTACTTTTTCTAAATAATATGTTGTGACTATCATTATTTGTCAAAAGATGCACATCTATGATTATAGTTTTAAATAATATATTCCAGTATGCATCTACTATAATTTAATTAGTCATTTTCTCAATTTTGGGCAACTTTTGCTCTGATAGCTAGTACTACAGTAAACAACATTTTATGTAAGTATTTGACCACATTTTTGCCCATTTCTCTTGAATGGATCATTAGAATTAGCTCTTACTTGATCAAGAGAATAAGCCTCTTAAAATTGATAAATTGCTTCCAGAAAGTTGTACTAATTTATTTGCCCACAAACTTGTAGGAGAATGTACGTTTTCCTGTCACCTTACCAAGATGATTAAGATTAAAAAATGGTTTTGCTATTCAGATATGTGAAAATAAATCTTATTTTTATTTCAACTTGGACTTTTACAATGACTAATGATGTGGAATCATTTTTCTCATTTCTTTTCCATAAATTGGCTATTTGTATTATTAAAAGATAAACTGAGGCACATTATACTTTTAGAGAGTTTATTTGAGCAAGCATCAACTTGAATAGGACAGTGCCAAACTGGATATGGTTTGAAGTGCTTCACCAGCAGGAGCTAAGGATGTGAAGACAAGCAAAGGGGTTGTTTGATTGGCCATAGCTTAAGCAGTTACTTTTTTGGGAAAACCTCCTTGGCTGTTTGTGATTGGTTGTGCTTGATTTTCGGAGAAGGCACCCCACTCCAGTACTCTTGCCTGGAAAATCCCATGAGCAGAGGGGCCTGGTGGGCTGCAGTCCATGGGGTCGCTGGGAGTCGGATATGACTGAGCGACTTCACTTTCACTTTTCACTTTCATGCACTGGAGAAGTCAATGGCAACCCACTCCAGTGTTCTTGCCTGGAGAATCCCAGGGACGGGGAGCCTGGTGGGCTGCTGTCTATGGGGTCGCACAGGGTCGTACATGACTGAAGCGACTTAGCAGCAGCAGCAGTGCTTGATTTTCAATTCCTTAACCTTGAGGCATTTACGGGAATCAGCTCTGGCTTAGATTGGTTTCACTTTGTTTTACTAGGCTGCCACGGTATTAGAGCTACCTCAGTTAATGGCTTCCTTGTTAATTACTTCAACAATATTTCTCATATTACTGTTGATTCTTAGATAATGTTTTCATTATTCAGTTTCCATGAATGCTTCACACATTGAGAATTCTCCTGTATAACTTTATGGCATGTTTTCCTAATTTGTTCTATGTCTTTTTTTTTTTTTTTTAATTTTATTTTATTTTTAAACTTTACATAATTGTATTAGTTTTGCCAAATATCAAAATGAATCCACCACAGGTCTTTTAACCTTACTTTTGAAAAATTAAACTTTCAAACAAAAAAGTAAAGACATACCTCAGAGATATTGGGGGTTTATTTCCAGACACGGCAATGAAGCAAATACCACAATGAAGTGAGTCACATGAATTTTTTGGCTTCCCAGTACAAGTAAAAGTTATGTTTACACTATTCTGTAGTTTGTTAAATGTGAACTAGCATTATGTCTAAAAATACAATGTATATACCTTAAATAAAGTCCATAGGGTCCATGGGGTCACAAAGAGTTGGACATAACTGAGCAACTGAACTGAACTGAACCTTAAATAAAAAGTACTTTATTACTAAAAATGCAAACTATCATCTGAAACTTCAGCAAGTTGTAACTTTTTTGCTGGTGGAGGGTCTGCCTTGATGTTGACAGCTGCTGACTCATCAGGGTGGTAGTTGCTGAAGGTTGGGATGGTTGTAGCAATTTCTTAAAATAAGATGACAATGACATTTGCCATGTTGATTGACTCTTCCTTTCATGAATGATTTCTCGAGCATGCAATGCTGTTTGATAGTATTTACCCAAAATAGGACTTCATTCAAAATTGGAGTCAGGGCTGTTGCTTTATCGACTAATTTTCTGTAATACTCTAAATTTTCTGCTGTCATTTTAACAGTCTTCACAGCATCTTTCCAGTACTTTTCATCTCAAGAAACCACTTTATTTGCTCCTTTCTAAGAAGCAACTTCTCATCTGTGAAAGTTTTATCATGGGAATTATCATCATGGGAATTGCAGCAGTTCAGTCACGTCTTCAGGCTCTACTTCTAGGTCTCTTGCTATTTCTACCACATCTGCAATTACCTCCTCCAATGAAGTCCTGAATCCATTAAAGTTACCCATGAGGTTTGGAGTCAGTTTCTTCCAATCTCCTGTGGCTGGTGTGATCTTCTATCAAGACCACTAATACTTTCTCCATATCAGCAATAAGACTGTTTCATTCATGTGTTCACTGGAGTAGCACTTTCAATTTCCTTTGAGAACTTTTCCTTTGCATTTTCAACTTGGCTAACTCTTTGGCACGTGAGACCCAGCTTTGGCCTATTTCAGCTTTGGATATGCCTTCCTCATTAACTTTAAATATTTTCTAGTTTTTGATTTGAAGTGAGAGATAAGTGAGTCTTCCTTTCACTTGAACACTTGGAAGTCATTGTAGGGTTATAATTATCCTAGTTTCAATACTGTTGTGTCTTAGGGAATAGGGAAGCCCAGGGAGAAGGAGAGTGATTGGGGAATGGCTGGTTGGTGGAACAGTAGGAACACGTACATTTATAGATTAAGTTTGCTGTCTTATGTGGGTATGGCATCCCCAAATCATCACATATCATCATAACAAATATAATAATGATGACAAAGTTTGAAGTATTGGGAGAATCACCAAATTGTGACTCAGGAACTTGAAGTGAACAAGTGCTGTTTGAAAAATGACACTGATAGACTTGCCTGATGTAGGGTTGCCTCAAACCTTCACTTTATAAAAGATGCAATATCTGTGAACTGCAATAAAAATGAAGGGCAATAAAACAAGGTTTGCCTGTATTTAAAATTTGTTGATGTTTTCTAAGCTCCCATTAGTTTCCAAGTCCCATTAATTTCATGGGAAACATTTCTTCCTTCAGAAATAAGATATTCTTTTACATTTTCTTGTATTTTTAAATCCCTTTATGGTTTGTAGATTTCTGAAAGCAACTGAAAATGTATTTCAGTGTATGGTGTGAGGAATCTAAATAGCTGTTTCTATATACATAGTTTTCTCAGTGATGTAATTTGAATATTTTGTTCACTTTCCATTATTCTTGCTTGCTCCATCACATATTAAATTTTTACATATACAAAGATTTATATGAATTATTTATGTTAATTCATCCATTTCTTCTTTAAGTCGTAACAATATTTTTATTAGTTCCTTTGGTAGTCAATTGTCTTAACCACTCAGCCATCTCATCAATTGGCTCTTTTAAGTTATATTTGAAAAAAATTTTAAGTGTAAAAAAGCAAAAGAATAATATGAAAGTCATTCAGATTCTCACTACCCAGCATTATTGCTTAACATTTTCCATGTTTGTATTGATACAGTATTATTTTAGTGATTTTAGCTTTTTAAAAAATGTTTTTGGCTTTTTAATATTTTATCAGAACTGGTAGGGTAAATTTCACATCAACTCTTTTTCTCAAAAGTTTCTTACCTATTTTTATTGTTTATTCTTTAGATGAACTTTAAAGTCATTTTTTAAAATTATCTTGAAAATTCATTGAGAGTTTTTTTAGAAATTTGCTGAATCATAAAATAATTTACAAAGAATTGATATTCCCAAACAGAAGAAAGAGGGCTTCCCTGGTGGCTCAGAGGGTAAAGAGCCTGGCTGCAATGTGGGAGACCCAGGGTGGATCCCTGAGTTGGGAAGATGTCCTGGAGAAGGAAGTGGCAACCCACTCCAGTGTTCTTGCCTGGAGAATTCCATGGATGGAGGAGCCTGGTGGGATGTGGTTCATGGGATCACAAAGAGTCGGACACAACTGAGCCACTAACGCTTTCACTTTTTCATTTTCAACCAGAAGAAAAGCATATTCTCTTATTTTTTATATAATCTTTCATATTTCTCAATAGATTTTTTGAATCTCACATATTTTGAACTGGATTATTTCTGATAATTAATGATTATTTAAAATTTTGATATCTTTTTCCCCCTATTGTATCTTCAGATTGGTTATTTCTGGTGTTCTTTTGCCTATATATCCTCACATTGGATTTGAGGAACTTAGTTTGGAATTGTTAGTTACCATACCCAAATTATACAGTGAGGTGGGAGAGCAAGATTCATACCCACGTCTTTTTTATTTAAGGTACACTTCTCTTGCCATTCTATCATATTCTGACATTTGGCAAAGACGACCTAAAAAATACTGATAAGAGCTAGAGTACAAAACGTTGTGTCGAGTACTGTGGTGGAGAAAGAAGATTGTGAGAACTGGCCTTCTTATTCAGGACACATTTTTTGAAAAACAAAAACCTACTGGAAGATGCATGCAATTAATTAAAAAGCAACGAAAGAGAGCAGCACATTTGTTTTGCAATAGTGACGGCCCATTGGACCCCTGTGAATTGAATGCCTGAAAAGCAACGTGAGCTGTTACTACATTTCCTGTTTTGTTGTTGCCCACTTAGCCCCATTTTTGGCTGCTGCGCTTTTCACTGCTTATGCTTATTTTTGTTCTGGCTCCTAGCGCCTGTGGCTGTGTATTCACCAATGTTAAATGAACTGTCTGTATCCTCCAGCTGGTTGCCCTGCTTTTTGAGAAATGTCTGTGGTTTTATTGCAACAAGTCCTAGTGAAACGTGGTCCAATTACATAAACTTATTGAATATTATATGAATAACATTGTCACCGCACTGATGTATGTTGCGCTTCACTCCCAACTCGACTGACAGTAAATAGACGTTCCCCCAGACAGAAAAGCTTTCGCAGATGGCTACCTCTGCTCCTCAGCTGCCTGCTGCTCCCTCAGAAAGCTGCCTTGGCTCTACAGCCACGGAAAACTACAGGATAACCAGGATGCTGATGAAGAGCCAGCCTGGAACAGGGTGGAAAGGGAATCATTTACGACAGATTAAAATGTCTTTGCATCTATAGCTTTAGGAAGGAGGTGGGGGTTAACATCGGGAGCAAAGTTCATCTGACAGCTTTATTATTTAAAAAAATACAACACTCCAATTCTCCTGCCTGGAAAATTATATGGACAGAAGAGCCTGGCGGGCTGTCGTCCATGGGGGTCACACGACTGAGCACGCACTCATGAAGGGCTAGAGGGGGATGGGTTGGTAGCAATAAACAGAGGTAGAAGTTAAAAAAAAAATGCAAATACCCTAGAGCTTATATAAACAAGAGTTGTTCTCTCAAAGATATTCAATCATCTCGTTAGCATTGAATGAGTTTCTAACTTTTCTTAAGAGATTTCTTTCAGTATACTGTATTTCACATATTTCCAGTGAAATCTCATCTTATTCCTTTTTACAGTGACTCTGATTTCTCAAAATAGCCAAAATTCACTGAAAATTACATCTACTGGGCAAAATTGATAAATAGAATACAGTTCGGTCACTCAGTCATGTCCTACTCTTTGCGACCCCATGGACTGCAGCAGGCCAGGCTACCCTGCCCGTCACTAACTCCTGGAGCTTACTCAAACTCATGTCCATTGACTCGGTGATGCCATCCAACCATCTCATCCTCTGTCATCCTTTTCTCCTCCTGCCTTCAATCTTTTCCAGCATCAGGGTCTTTTCCAATGAGTCAATTCTTCGCATCAGGTGGCCAAAGTATTGGAGTTTCAGCTTCAGTATCAGTCACTCCAATGAATATTCAGGGCTGATTTCCTTTAGAATCGACTGGTTGGATCTCCTTGAACAAACAGAATAAATACCTGGATTTTTGATGATGATTGAAATGTGACCCTGATGGGACAAAACAATTTTTTATTTGAATTTTGAACTGGTCTTAATGACCATGGAGTTAACCATAATGGCAGCTTCATTGGTTTACAAAAATTTATAGGTTATAATTCCTTAAGTTGCTTTCTTTTTTAAGGTTAAAACTCATCTGTAGGAATACATTCTAGGTTGCCTTGTTAAATGCCAGTCATATTATCTGTATACCTCTTTCATGTCTTGTCAGGAAATTGTGGGATTAACCAGAGCCTCCCTCTGCTGCCAAATTCAGACTGCTTCTCATTTAGTTTGTTTCCTGTCTAAGGGCCTGATAAAACCCATTTATATCATGGTCTAACTCAGTCCCTGATGAAGGAGACAATTTCTGAGTATTAGAATGATTGATTGATTACTTGTTGAGCCCCTTGGCCATTTTGGGCTCTCCTAGTGGCTCAGCTGGCAAAGAATTTGCCTGTAATGCCAATACAGGAGACCTGGGTTCAGTCCCTTGGTTGGGAAGATCCCCTGGAGAAGGGAAGGACTACCCACTCCAGTATTCTGGCCTGGAGAATTCCATGAACTGTATAGTCCATGGGGTCGCAAAGAGTTGGACATGACTGAGTGACTTTAACTTTGGCCATTTGAGTGGTTTTCTTTTTCTGGAAAATTGTAGCCATTTTATTTCTTGCTTTGTCATAGTTTGATAAAACCCAAATTTACATTTATTATCTTAGGTGATTTCTATAAAGAACTTAGAGAGACCTTTTAAAATGACTTGAAGAAAACATTAAAGGGTTTACTCAGCTCAGCTGAAAGCAAGAAGCAATCTGGGTGTTTAGATTATGAAATCCAGTTATCCAGTGATAACTGTGGACTAAAGAGATGCACAATGTGAGAGTTGCGAGTTTTTAAGTTTTATTTGGGGCAAATTTTATTTGCACCCTTGGAGACAGCACCTCAGATGGCTCTGAGAGACTGCTCCAAAGAGACAGTTGGGCAAGGTCAATATATAAGATTTTGGTGAAGGGGGAATTTAGTGCAGTCAAGTGCTTACTTTGCAAAAGATTTTCTACTAGTCACAAGGAGCTGATGTCACCATGAAGGGATTTAATGCTTTTCTGAAATTTGAAGAGATGCAAAGATTGGAATCATGAAATCAGTTCCTGAACATATTTAACTATCTAAAGACCTGTTCCACCAGTTTCCCTGGAGCACAGAGTGCCTCACTTTCCAACCTGAACTCCCCTCAGACAGTGTTGAAAGTCAGTAGCTGCAGCAGCACGATGTAGAGGCAGATGGCAAATGCCCTTTTTTTCCGACTCCATGTTATGAATTAGGAAACCAAAGCTTCGTGGCTCAGGATCTCAAGTAATAAGTAGTAGAACTCGGCTTTAAAGTCATGTCTTTCTAACTACAAAGCCTGTTTTATTCTTCTATGCCTACTTGATTCGTTGACCATTATGGTGGGCCTTTTTTTTGTTTGTTTTTTAATTTTTGGCTATGCCCAGAGGCATGTGGGATCTTAGTTCTCCAACCAGCGCTGGAACCTGCGCCCCCTGCATTGAGCCCAGAGTATTAACCACTGGACTACTAGGGAAGTCCCTCCAAATGTAGAAGTGATATGAAACATAAAACACAAATATCATCTAGGTTTGGGGCCCCGAAAAGCAAAGTAATGAAAAGAGACCGCATTGGCCTGCTGCATACAATAGCCCATGAAGTGAGTTTATTAAAGAATAAACACATTTCACAGTCATCGTTTTGTGCAATTGAAAATATGTGAGGGAGGTTATCTTTACACAACATTAAGCCTTTGATGTTCCTGTTCACTGTGCCATTTTGACTTTCTGATACAACATTTATTGTCGAGTCTGTCTCCCTTTGAGGGTTTTCTTTCAGATCAAAAAAGATAAGATGGAGTAGCATGGATGATTTTGGTGTGTGCATGGCTCCTTCTCTGAGGCAGAAATGTTTGCTTTTCTACAGTAAGGTCACTGGGAGACTAGCTCTGCACGTAGAATTTCAAATATAGCCTTTGTACTCCATTTCTCTTGGTTAATTTACATATTGTTGCTGTATCACCTGTTAGTGTTGCAGAGAACAGATATTCAAGTACAGTAGGAAGTTTATGGTTGCCCGATGACAGGAGCTATTTATAGTAGACAGAAAACTAGATCAAAGAAGGCTTGCTTCCAAAATTCTTGTCCCCTTTCTCATTTAAACCAATTTTGAAAATATCAAGAGAAGGTCTTTCCTTTGCCTCATCTTTCATGATAATATTGTTTGTTTCTTTCCTTTCCTTTCCACTTTTTTAAAGCTTATTTTGTAATATCTTGCCACACTTGATTGTTAAATTGCTTATTTGATCACCCATGCCCCCTTAGATCATAAGCTCTCTCTGTCTTGTTCAAAACTGCATGCTCAGCACAGAGTAAAGCACTGTACACTCATGAACTATTTGTTGAATAAGTACATGTTTATTTATTTATTTAATTTTTAAAAATTATTTTTAATTGGAGGATAATTGCTTTACAATGTTGTGTTGATTTCTGCTGCACATCAACGTCTATCAGTTCAAAGTTAAAAGTGTTAGTTGCTCAATTGTGTCCAACTCTTTTGCCACTGCATGGAGGATAGCCCACTAGTCTCTGCTGTCCATAGAATTCTCCAGGCAAGAATACTGGAGTGGGTTGCTGTTTCCTTCTCCTGGGGATCTTCCTGACCCAGGGATTGAACCTGAGTCTCCTGCATTGCAGGCAGATTCTTTTCCACTGTGTTAATTGAGTGACTGACTTTTTTTTTAAACTGGATCACTAATACTTTCCCCTCAGTATTCAACCAGATCATTTTGAATAGTGGTATTTTTTTCTTGCAATACAACAATTTGATACATAAGTACATTTTGTGAAGAATATATAAACAGACTAAGATAAGCTAAGAAATTGGACAGGAAAGGTGTTTTCACGAATGCAAACAGTTATCAGCACCCTTTTTCCCCCTCTGGTTTCAGAGAAATTGACTCTTCTACTTGGATTACCCTCTGCAGCTGCTTGCCCATGGGGACTCTGGAAGCATCCAAAATTGTTCAGTCGCTACATTTGCTGAGAAGTGGTTGCTTATGGAAGACTGAGGGGCAGTGCTGACTTGGCTGCAGTGCAGCTAGAATTTATATAGATTTTAGCATTGTAATCTAGATACTACTCACAACTTCAGAAAGACACAAGTTTAGAGAAGGGGCCAACCAATATAAAGGATAAACCTACTACTTTTTTTTAAATTAGAAAAATACAGGTCCTACTGAAGATAATGTAGATTCTTAGAAATCCATCTTTATCAGTTTTTATCTAACTTTCCTTTCACGTATTTCCACCTTTATTTCAAGTCCCTTTCTCTCCTTTTTTTTCTGATAGAAAAGGAAAAAAAAAAAGAATGGAGAAAACATAGAAAAATTTACTTTTAAAACTTTTTATCTGAAATAATACGAAGTATGTATCTACTTATAGTAAAAGATTGACATAGATGAGTTAGTCTAAGATGCTTGTGTGCTCAGTTGCTCAATAGTGTTGGACTCTTTGCAACCCTGTGGACAGTAGCCAATTCCTCTGTCCATAGGATTTCCCAGTCAAGAGTACTGGAGTGGGTTGCCATTTCCTCTTCCAGTAGCCTAAGATAAGTCAGGTGTATTCCTCAATAGGAATATTATAATATAAGCCCATTTAATTCAATTTGACAAATATTTGTTGGGTTTCTTTATGGGTAATGAAACGTGTTCCATATAAATATACTAAGCATTTAAGTAAAATTAAAAATGAGACCAATTGTTCAAACCATATGTAGGAAAAATGAACACAAAAAAATGTAGACAATGTTTTTTAAAAATTCTAGGTAGAAAACTGAGAGCTTTTTATGGGATCTTCCTTTATTTTCACTTAAAAAATTCTCTCATTTAGTGCCTGTAATTCTATTTTTCTTCCAAAGTTTGCCAGCGGAATACATGAGCTGCAAACCCTGTGGACCTGAGATACTTGGAAAGTACCTAGAATGTTAAAATTTCACATAGTTTGGATATTCCATTTACTTAGGCAAATGATTTTTCTTGTGTTGCCAATTTCCACTGATGATTCTAGAAAAATTTGAAAAAGAAATCTTCAGAGTTTTTTTTTTTAGTCAACTTACAAAACAAAAACACTTTTTCCCAGTGTATTAGAATAGTAGCTTCCTTACAGTTTCTTGGAAAGTTAAGTGATCAGAAGAAAAGTGATAGGAAATACTTACTTTTGTTCACTTTAAGGGCAAAAACAAAACAAGAATAACAAACATTCACTATTCTGAGAAAGTAAAAGGATGCTACCATTCTTGATATTAACAAGAACAGCTTGTTAATACCATGTGGCATTCATAATCTCCAGTTATTTGATATATTTGAGAGATAAAAGAGCCAAAGACTGAAAAGTTGGAAAGTAGTAATTTTGTACACATGCATATAACCATCATGAAGTTTGGGGAACACACGGTTAGTCAGACTCATTGGTTGAGCTTTAAGACCGTCTCATTGCTGGGTTCGCCAGAATCTGATCAAACAGAAATAGTCTTGTGAGTACATGTTTAGCCCAAGCTAGGTAGAATGTCTAGGAACATAGGGGGCATAGAATGAATGTGTTCATACAGTAATGCCTGTATGGCTGAACTGAGAACAAGTTTGGTTAGACGAGAATGGCTGTAATAAAAAAATGAAAGAACAATGCTTGCTTAATCTAAGTTAAAGGGTAGAGGGAGCTGCTACTTATATATTGTGATTTGAAGTCCACTGGATTTTTGTTCAGGGCTGTTAGTTGGAACTTCTTTCAGATTACACTACTGAAACAGCTTAAGGCATTGGAATACAGAACTGGTTAAGTTTTAATGTTGTGTCTGGGATCTGAATTAGAGGGTGCCATTGGACAAGGCGGAGAAGGCAATGGCACCCCACTCCAGTACTCTTGCCTGGAAAATCCCATGGACCGAGGAGCCTGGTGGGCTGCAGTCCATGGGGTCGCTGGGAGTCGGATATGACTGAGCGACTTCACTTTCCCTTTTCACTTTCATGCGTTGGAGAAGGAAATGGCACCCCACTCCAGTGTTCCTGCCTGGAGAATCCCAGGGATGGGGGAGCCTGATGGGCTGCTGTCTATGGGGTCCCACAGAGTCGGACACGACTGAAGGGACTTAGCAGCAGCAGCAGCAGCATTGGACAAGGCCGCCTGAACAAAGTATTTCTGTGCCAAAGACAATTGGCAGCATATAAGCGTAGGGGCCTATCAGATGGACTTCCAAACCAACAGGGGGCGCTGCAAGAGATTCTGGGGACAATAGGGGGAACTGCCTTATTTTAATAGTTCTAACTGGAACAAGAAATTTTAATTCTGCATTGTAGACTCTGCAAATGCTTTAGAACTCGTACTGGTTTCAACACATATATGATACCCTCTTTTGACAAAACGGCAACATTTTAGTATGTCTTAAATTTTCCTTTAAATAATTGGTTGCCAGACAAATATCATGTGATGGCAGTTATATGTGGACTCTAAAAACATAATACAAATGAACTTATTTACAAAACAGAAATAGACTCATTGACATGAAAAACAAATTTAAGATTATCAAAGAGGAAAGGGAGTAGAGGATAAACTAGGAATTTGAAATTGCAGATACATACTGCTGCTGCTAAGTCGCTTCAGTCGTGTCCGACTCTGTGCGACCCCATAGACGGCAGCCCACCAGGCTCTCCCATCCCTGGGATTCTCCAGGCAAGAACACTGGAGTGGGGTGCCATTTCCTTCTCCAATGCATGAAAGTGAAAAGTGAAAGTGAAGTCGCTTAGTCGTATCCGACTCCTAGCGACCCCATGGACTGCAGCCTACCAGGCTCCTCTGTCCATGGGATTTTCCAGGCAACAGTACTGGAGAGGGGTGCCATTGCCTTCTCCATAGATACACACTACTATGTATAAAACAGATAAATAACAAGGACCTACTGTTTAGCACAGGGAACTGTATTAAATATCTTGTAATAAACAATAATGGGAAGGAATCTGAAATACATATATGTATGTGTGTGTATATGTATATATACACATATACATACAGGCTGCTGCTGCTGCTGCTAAGTCACTTCAGTTGTGTCCGACTCTTAGCAACCCCATAGACTGCAGCCCACCAAGCTCCTCTGTCCATGGGATTTTCCAGGCAAGAGTATTGGAGTGAGTTGCCATTGCCTTCTCCGATATACATACATATATACATATATATAACTGAATCACCTTGTTGTACATCTGAAACATTGCAAGTCAATAATACTTTAAAAAAATTTGCTTGCTATTTGCAATAACATGAATGGACCTTATGGGCCTTATGCTAAGTGAAATAAGTCAGAGAAAGACAAATACTATCTGTATAATGTCTTATATGTGAAATGTGGAGTCTAAATACATAAATACATAATAAAATTGCAAATATATATTTTATATAAATATATATTATTATATTCCACATGTAAAAACTGTATGTATATAAAACCACGCTCACAGACACAGACAACAGATTGGTGTTTGCCTGAGGTGGGGGATAGTAGGTGGGAGATATGGGTGAATTACTTTTAGTTTTGTTTTTAGCTTAAATACATTACATTTATTTTAAAAATAAAACATGTCATGGCTTCATATTTTACCATCGGCTAAAACCAATTTATTCTTTTTAAATAGCATCTTGAAAATATATCCAGATGGTTTTAGCAAATGTATATTGACCTTTATAAAATTGTTTTGGTACAGAGATTGATTTCTTTTTTTAATCACATATTTTTTCTCCACTTTAAGACCTGCTGATTGTGCTCACTTTGGCAGCACATGTACTAAAATTGGAATGATACAGAGAAGATTAGCATGGCCCCTGTGCAAAGATGACATGCAAATCCATGAACCATTCCATATTAAAAAAAAAAATTCCTGCTGGCTTTAGAGTTCTGAGCAGGACTGGTCCTGTGAGGCTCCTGTCTGCCAGCTCTGTTCCTAACCATCTTGTCTTGAACAGGCGACTTTTGGAACATGTAAACAAATGATGAAGTACAAACAGATTTCTCTGTCTCTCTTTTCTTTTTCAATCTCTCTTTCTCTCTCACCTTAGCTCCTAAATAATAGATCTAATGCTGGGTATAAGTAGTTACACAAGAAATATTCATTTCTTAATCTTTTCTAGTAAATCATTTCTAATGTAGAAGTAGTGTATTTCCTTCCCACTAAACTAGTCTACTCCAGTGTTCTTGCCTGGAAAATCCCATGGACAGAGGAGCCTGGAGAGCTGCAGTCCATGGGGTTGCAAAGAGTCAGACACAACTGAGTGACTTCACTTTCCCTTTTCCCTTTCGTGCATTGGAGAAGGAAATGGCAACCCACTCCAGTGTTCTTGCCTGGAAAATCCCATGGACAGGGGAGCCTGGTAGGCTGCAGTCCGTGGGGTTGCGAAGAGTTGGACACAACTGAGCGACTTCACTCTCGCTTTTCACTTTCATGCATTGGAGAAGGAAATGGAAACCCACTCCAGTGTTCTTGCCTGGAAAATCCCAGGGACGGCAGAGCCTGGTAGGCTGCTGTCTATGGGGTCGCCCAGAGTCGGACACAACTGAAGCGACTTAGCAGAAGCAAACTAGTCCTATCCCTGGAAACTCATTCTGTCATTTACATGCTAAACAATCATTGATGGAACATCTACAGTGCAGTAAGCATTGTTCTAGAGCTAGGGGGTACAGACATGAACAAGCCTCTGTACTTATGGAACTCATAGTCAATGAGAGATATGGACAGGAAATTGGGAATCCTAATTCAGTATAGTAAATATATGCCTATGCCTGCACAGGGTGCTTTATGAACACAGGAAAGAGCCCTGTAACTTAGTGGAAGGAGGGAAGGGATTAGAAAAGAAGGAGGTCATGATTCAGCTGAATTTTTAAAGGATGAGGGAGATTTAGTTATGGTGGGGAAAACTGGACAAGGTGTTTTAGATCAATAGAAGAATGTCAGCAAATGAATAGTGGCAATGGGGGAGGGTCACTTTTAAGGCTGAAGCATTGGCAGAGCATGGGGATTGGGGAAGATCAGAAAGAAGCCATCAGCTTGGCTTTTCATGTCAAATGTTCATTGCAGCGCTACTTACAACAGAAAGGACATTGAAGCAACTCAGATGGCCATCAACAGATGAATGGATAAGGAAGTTGTGGTACATATACACAATGGAATATTACTCAGCTATAGAAAGGAACACATCTGAGTTAGTTCTAAGGAGGTGGATGAACCTGGAGCCTATTACACAGTGAAGTAAGTCAGAAAGAGAGAGACAAATACCATATATTAATACATACATATGGAATCTAGAAACATGGTACCGATGATCCTATGTGTAGGGTGGCAAAGGAGACACAGACATAAAGAACAGACTTTTGGACTCAGTGGAAGGAGAGGGTGGGATGACTTGAGAGACTAGCACTGAAACATATGCATGACCATACGTAAAACAGACAGCCAGTGGGAGATTGATGTATGAAGCAGGGCACCCAAAGTCAGTGCTTCTGTTTCAACCTGGAGGGATAGGGTGGGGAGGGAGGTGGGAAAAGGGTTCAGGATGGATGGAACACATATATACCTATGGCCAATTCATCTGGATGTATTGGCAAAACCCATCACAGTGTTGTATTTATCCTCTAATTTAAATAAATAAAAGGATGCATTAAACATTGGTTGATTTTTTTGAATGGAAAAAAAAAGAGTGAAGACTTTAATCTAAAAGCTGGAGGGACTTTAACCCAAACTATTGGACACTGAAGCATTTAAAAGTGAGTGAGTGGAGAGAGGTACTTGCATTTTGGAAAGTCACTCTAGTAAGGTGGAGGAGTGTGTTTGGGCTGGGGTGAGAGGAAGCTCTTCCTTTGAGAAGACTGGTCAGGAGATGTGTAGTAACTCAGCTGAGATAGGAACAGTTTTTGAGCCCAGCATTAACCATGCATTGTCAGTTATATTAGATGTAAGAGACAGATGTAAGAGTTACACAGGAGAAAGATTCTTTCATGCTTGGAAGCTGATGATACCGTGAGGAGAGAATCTGAGAGATGCTAAAGTCAAGCATCATTTCTAGGTTTCTGATTTGGGTAAACAGTGGTGATCTTTACTAATATTAGCATATGGAAGAAGAGGATTTGGGGGTACAGTGATGAATATGTTGAATTTGAATGTCTGTGGAGTAAAACTGGAGATATCTAGGAGGCAATGTATGTGGAGCTCAGAAGAGTCATGTGAGATGGATAAAGATGGGAACCTCCTTGGAGAGGAGCTTATGCACAGCCCTGAGTGTGGTTGAGACTCTCAGAAAGAGTAGAGGAAACTCAAGGTTAGTAACAACACGGATATGGACATTATGTTACCTGTTAGGTGATAACGTCCTGGTGGCTTCCCTGGTGGCTCAGATAGTAAAGAATCTGTCTGCGCTGTGGGAGACCTGGGTTCGATCCCTGGGTTGGGAAGATCCCCTGGAGGAGGGCATGGAAACCCACTCCAATATTCTTCCCTGGAGAATCCCATGGACAGAGGAGCCTGGCGGGCTACAATCCACTGGGTCGCAAAGAGTCGGATACAACTGAGCGACTAAGCATAGCATGACATATGTGATGACTGACTAGGAATGGAGCCCTGGTAGCTAGTGTGAATATTTTAGTCCCTGAGAATAATGAAGAAATTTCGAACTGATATTTAAATTAACTCTCTTCTTGTTTACCATGCCTATGTTCCTTTACTCTGCTTTGTGTTATTCTTTGCAACGTTGTGACCAGCTGATCTGTACTTTCCTGGTTATATTATTATATTAATATGCCTATGGTTATATTATATATAACATATTTAATATATAATATATACATTTAATATATAATTATATATTTAATATATAGCATATGCTTATATATATTTAATATATATATGGTTATATTATCCAGTACACATATTACTGGATTAACTAGGTAGTTTCCCTTCACTCTAACCAACACTTACTTTGAAAATTTACTTTTTTTTATTATTATTTTTCTCATTTTATTTCCATCATCGGATGTGTATTTTCTCTCTACCACTAATTAAAATGTGAGCCTTTCACTTGTAGGCTTGCATGACTTAGGTTGCTTCAGTCATGTCCAACTCTGTGCGACCCCATGGACTGCAGCCTGCCAGGCTCCTCTGTCTGTGGGATTCTCCAGGCAAGAATACTGGAATGGGCTGTCATGCCCTCCTCCAGGGGATCTTTCTGACCTGGGGATCCAACTAGCATACCTTATCTATCTGTGTTAGCAGGCAGGTGCTTTAACTAGCACCACCTGGGAAGCCCTTCACTTGTACCCAGCCCCACAAATTGAATATATGGATACAAAGGGGCATGAGCTTCCCCTTCAAGACCACCTTCACAAGGGCAACATATGTCTGCTTTATTTCTTAGATGAAAATGATCCCCATGTGAGCCTCCATTAGGAAGACAAGGGCTTTGATGAATTTTCCTAGTTGTAATGGTGTGTATGCACAGTCCTCTGTAAATTTGCCTTGTTTTCTCTTTGGATCAAAGGTGGTCACCTCAGGGCTGAGCAGCTGAGTGCACAGAGCTTCAGGGAGCATCAAGACGATAGTGTATGCTCAGGCTCACCCCTCTGGTTTTTGGCCCTCCAGATTATGCTGGGTGGCTCTCTTCCATCCTTGGCTACATTACCACTTCTTAATGTTGTCCTTTTATTCTAAAAGGACTCCAAGTCAACTCAGCATAATTGGAAGAGCATCTACTGTGTATAAGACACTGTGCTAAGTGCCAGAGATAATATCCAGAAAGAGTTGCTGTCTCTGTTTTAGAGGGGGTTATAATTTCATGAAAGATAGATATTTGCATAAATGATGAAAGAGCATTTTAAGTCTTTTCTTTCTTTGCCTTTTTCATGAAGTGAAGTGAAGTCGCTCAGTTGTGTCCAACTCTTTGAGACTCCGTGGACTGAAACCTACCAGTCTCCTCCATCTGTCCACGGGATTTTTCAGGCAAGAGTACTGGAGTGGGTTGCCATTTCCTCCAGGGAGATCTTCCCGACCCAGGGATAAAACCCAGGTCTCCCTCATTGTAGGCAGAGCTTTTACCATCTGAGCCACCAGGGAAGTCCTTACTAAGGACCAATTCAATTTCACCTATGGGAGAGAACTAGTTCATTTCACAGTTTTGTTGGGTGCGGTGGTGGTGGGTGAGGGGAGAGGGAAACCTTTCCTGGTAACCCTTTCTAAAATAGCAGCCTCCCAGTCATGTATGGATGTGAGAGTTGGACTGTGAAGAAAGCTGAGTGCCGAAGAATTGATGCTTTTGAACTGTGGTGTTGGAGAATACTCGGGAGAGTCCCTTGGACTGCAAGGACATCCAACCAGTCCATCCTAAAGGAGATCAGCCCTGGGTGTTCTTTGGAAGGAATGATGCTGAAGCTGAAACTCCAGTACTTTGGCCACCTAATGTGAAGAGTTGACTCATTGGAAAAGACTTTGATGCTGGGAAAGATTGAGGGCAGGAAAAGAAGGGGATGACAGAGGATGAGACAGCTGGATGGAATCACTGACTCAATGGACGTGAATTTGAGTGAACCCCGGAGTTGGTGATAGACAGGGAGGCCTGGTGTGCTGCAATTCATGGAGTCATAAAGCGACTGAACTGAACTGAACTGAACTCAGACACACTCTGTCTCCTTTCCCTGCTAAAGGTCTTTTTTTTGTGTTTATCATTATTTAACATGGTATGTGTGTGTAGCTGCTCAGTCCTATCTGACTCTGTGTGACCACATGGACTGTAGCCCACCAGGCTCCCCTGTCCAGGGAATTTCCCAGGCAAGAATACTGGAGTGGGTTGCCATTTCCTCCTCCAGGGGATCTTTCCAACCCTGGGACTGAATGTGTCTTCCTTGTCTCCTGCATTGGTAGGTGGATTGCATTCTTTACCACTGAGCCACCTGGGAAGTCCATTAACACTGTCTATATTTTACTTGTTTTTCTTATGTGTTATCTGTCTTCTATGCCATGAAGACAGGGATTTTCGCTAGCTTTATTCATTGCTGAATCCCTAGTGCCTTGGCAAATATTTGTTGAATGACTGAATGAATAATTAAGTGCATGCACTTATTCTTTCAACAAATACCTACTGTGTGCCATGCACTCGGAAGGAAATGATAAATGAAACTTCCATGATCCTGCCCTCATGTAGTTTACATTTGGTGAGAGGATTGACATTAATTAAATAGTCACATAAATATGCAATTATAAAACTAATCCATATATCCTACCCTCATGTGATTAAGAAATACTAACATCAAATTTTACACTATAAATCCTCAATTTTTTAAATATTTTCTAAATATTTCTAAATAAATCTGCAAAGTAGATTTAACATAAACATATTGGTAAAGAGAGTAAAATGGAACATTTCCTGGCAAATAGACATGTTTAAGAGTTAATATAACACTATACTGCCCTCTTCCAGTCCATCTAGTATTTGGAAAATTAATTTGACAAAGGAAATTAATATCTTATACATATAATGACATTTTTTTACCTGTTTAGAATATTTATCCAGTGGGATACCACTCAGATGAAAGTGCTTTAAATGTGTATGACTGCAGTTATATTCTGGATTAATTCATTTTCAGAAGAGCCTCTTATTGCAACAAATGAAGTTTGGAAACTTTTAGTGCTATAGCCAAGATATCAGATTTTTCAACTCTAGTTGTGGAATATTCTTAACCTATTGAGTTTTATTGACTGTTAAAATACAACCCAATCTGAAATTGGGTTTCAAAATATGCATGTTTTGCCTGAAATCTTTTGAAGTTTTAGCTTGTTATTTTAAAGGTTAATAGCACTTCTTTGACTTGAGATAGAAGTCTTAAGAGCAGATATAATAACACTGGTTTTTGTGGATTATTTAAGAAGGATGTCAATCAGAAACTGTTCAAGTTCCTCTTAAGTTAACTTATTAAGACATATAAATTATATTTGTTTGAAATTTCATCCATGATTAACCTCAACACTGTAATGATACTCTTGTAGTTCAGTTCCTGTAAGAAGCAGTCTTCTGCGAAATAGTTGGTAAATAAAGTTATCCTATTTATTGACAGTCATAACTAAAGTATCACTGTCTGCTGCCCCTCCTCCCCGCAAATTTTAGGGTCACAGAATTAACATAGCACATTAAAAAAAAAAATCCAAAAACCTACCAGCTGCAGTCTTTTAAAGTCTGGTATCATTTTGCTAGCACAATGCCTGCCTACGTGAGCAAAAACATGGGAACTGCAGCCCAACGCAGTTGACAAGATTTTTTATTTTCATGATTACTTCTCTGCTTTTTTTTTTTTTTTTATTTTGCCTGCAGGCAAAGGTTGGCATACATGTCAAGAGAATGTTCTCCAGCTGGGGCCTGCAGTACAGAGAATTGTATATACCAGGGGGCTCCTGGGACTCTAGGCAGATTATTATGGTAATATTGGAGGCTGTTGTCCTCTCTTCCCACAGCTGGGCCGCCTCTCTCATTGTAAGTATTGAAGCAATATGTTTTGCAAATTATACGTTGGGAACAACAGGGACCCAGTAAAGTGAGGAAAAAGAGAAACATTGCAAAATGTTGCCTTTAATATTATATTTTTTCTTGTTCATCAAGCAAAATAAATGAAAGCTTTAATTTTTTTTAATTAAATGAGGATTGTATATGGAAAAAACAGAGCTCTGAGAGGAGAAACTTAATATTGATTTTATTGAGTAGGAGTTTTAAGAAAATATTGTTGCAGAGAAATTAGACAGTAGCCTGATTCAAGAGAAACATGGTAAGATGACATAATAGCCTTTATTATGGATTTCAGAAATCCTTTTGAGTCCAATGAAGCTGGGCTAGCAAAAACGGCACAGAAAATATCATTTTAATTAGTGCTAATGTGATCTCGTCATGGTCCAGCTGTTTCACGCAGGAGGAAAATGCGTGTTACTTTATTAGTAATGCATCTTAGAAAAAAATGTCACTTCTGATTTTAAGCATTTGTTATTAAAGTACATTTTAATACAATAGTAGAGCAACATGATTGATTTGGCAAAATGAGGCATTAGTGAAATTCAGGCAAAAGGGCTTAAAAGCCTTCTTAATTGAGGAAGAAATGTTTTCCTTCTGTCTGGCCTTCCTTTCTGGAAACATTAATAACAAAACAAGAGTCATTTCTCTATGGCAGATTTTGAAGACATACCATGTAAGAGAGAGTTAAAATGTCAATAATTCACAAATGAGCACTTTTTCCCTTCTGGAGCACAAAGTTACCCCTCAATTTAAAGTTGTAGGCTAATTTTAACAAATGCTCTGCTGATCCAGTTTTCAATAATGAATTTAAATTTATTCATCAGCAAACATTTTCACATCTCTTTCGATAGAGAATGCTCAACTTATTCTTTTGGGTCCAGCTTTCATTATTCCAGCAAGTCTTAACCCAACTCCTTCATCCAGACATCAAATTCTGCATCCTTTGAAATGAGAAAAATCCCCTGATTTAAAAACTTAGGAGTATGGCTCAGATCTTTCTCTTAAACTCTTATTTGGTTGAGCACGACTGAGCCTTCTCACAGAAGACAATAATATTAAGCACAGTATTTTTATTTGTAATATGTCTTCTATTTCTTTGCCATAGACCTGTGAAACAGCTATGTGAAATCTCGTGCCACACTAATATATTTATCCAACCTCTTTATTTGATATCATGCCAATATATTCTAGTTTGCTATTGATAGGGGTGTCCGGATATAATTTACTACACTCAGCTAGAAATTCATTTAGGAGGAATTGAGTAAATCAAAGGCTGGTAGG
Organism: Bubalus bubalis; assembly: GCF_019923935.1. NCBI lineage: Eukaryota > Metazoa > Chordata > Mammalia > Artiodactyla > Bovidae > Bubalus > Bubalus bubalis. Next base: position 35,907,580 of record NC_059169.1, on the reverse strand, counting down.
AAGTGATGATCAACATAAATGCCAGCCTCTATGATCTTTACTGAATTACAGCTATCATTTGGAAGTGGTAGTTGAGGGAGGGAAAAGCCAGCAATTCTCTATTGTTTTTTACTGCTGTTTCTCGTTTTTCTAATCACTGTCTCAGGGTTTAGTAAAAAAAGAACACAAATAGTAAACTTGATTGATACTACCAGGGAACTTATTTGTTTGTGGCAACCCTTCACTGCTTCATGCAGGAGACTGCAGTTTTACCATCCTTTTATTCTTCTTGTCATATGGACTTAAGCATATTGATTACTTTGAAAGTCACAGATACCAAACCAGAAGTAACTTTTGATTTTATAAAATAGGCTCTTTTTTCAGTGACTTTTTTCTTGGTAGATGAGAGCCTTTGTAGGAAAAACAATTTTATATTAAGTCTGTTTAAGGGTTAAGCAACCAATTCTTTTGAATGGCAGCCCGACACATGTATACACACACATGTTTTTTTTCTACACGTAATATCCTCCTGTCGTGAATGGTGGTAACAAGGCTGTCTTGTGTTCTTGCTGGAGAGAGAACGTGGGCACCATAAAACCCTGAAAAAGGAACAGAGGTGTGTTTCTCCACTTTTTTGGTTGTGACAATTTTTATACTGTATGCTTCATTCACAGTGAGTGGGTGAAATGTTATTTCACATCAGATATATTCTCATTTTTACTTTGAAGTTTTGGTTATATGGAAGCATGATTTTGGGGGTGATATTTTTTTGTGTATTGAAAATACAGGTGTCTGTCTGCTTGCCAGAATGACTAGCCTTTACCTGTTGGGAGCCAAGCTGAAGAAAATATTAAAAACCCAACAATTGCTGTTTGGTCACTCAGTCATGTCCGACTCTGAGACCCCATGGACTGCAGCATGTCAGGCTTCCCTGTCCTTCACTATCTCCCAGAGTTTGCTCAAACTCACGTCCACTGAGTCGGTGATGCCATCCAACCATCTCACCCTCTGTCATCCCCTTCTTCTCTTGCCCTCAATCTTTCCCAGCATCAGGATTTTTCCAGTGAGTCAGCTCTTCGCATCAGGTGGCCAAAGCATTGGAGCTTCAGCTTCAGTATCAGTCCTCATGAATATTGGTTGATTTCCTTTAGTATTGACTGGTTGATCTCTTTGTAGTCCAAGGGACTCTCAAGAGAATTCTTCAGTACCACAGCTTGAAAGCAATAATGGATGCAGGAATATTTTTCTCTCTTTCAAACAATACCTAGAGGAAGGTATGGAGAAGATTGGGTTCCAGACTCAGGTTTGGATTTCTACCATATAAAAGACAAGATTCTTATAATGTCAAGCCAATGTACAGAGTGGCTAGCAATGGAGGCACGTCATGATGCAGCAATGGAGGGTGTCACGGTGGCTCTCAGTCCTAACAATTGAGTAGGTAGCTTTCAGGAATAGTTGTGGTACCACTGAAGATTTTCATGATATTCAGTGTGTTCAATTCTCATCAATTAATCTTTTTTGAATGTCTACCATGTGCAAAGGTGTGGGCTAGGCATTGTGGGGGATTCATAAGAAAGTGGACATAGAGTTCGACTTTAAAAGAGCTTTTGTTTTGCTAGAGAGACAAAGATAAAGGGTAAGATCAAAATGGCCAGATTCTGAACGACAGACCTTAAGGGCTTCAGGACAGAGTGATCACCATGGATTATTGCAGAATATCAACACAGTCCAACTCTTTTGCAACCCCATGGACTGTAACCCACCAGACTCCTCTATCCATGGGATTTTCCAGCCAAGAATACTGGAGTGAGTTGCCATTTCCTCCTCCAGGGGATCTTCCCAACCCAGGGATCCAACCTGAGTCTCCTATGTTTCTTGCATTGGCAGGTGGATTCTTTACCACTGAGCCACCTGGGAAGCCCCTGAGTATGCACACATGCATGAAAAATGCCCAGGTTCTGAATGACACAGACCTCAAGGGCTGTACGACACTAGAGTGGTCACCAAGGATTAGAATATCAACATGGATTTCAGATGGCAGGCTGGATAGGAATATCAACTTCCAGGAGAGAGTAAAGGAAGTGAGTCAAAGGACTGAATTGAGGATGTGATGGAATAAAGTGGAGAGTGTTTCAGTATCAAATGAAGAGTCTCTATTCACTCTGTCATTTAGGGGACAGCTTAGCGATGCATTTCAGTGGGGACATTCTACCAGAACATTAGTCTGTAGGAGTATTGACATAGGTATACGTGGGTTGCAGGCTGACTTCCCAGGTCTGAAAATTAACATCTCACTTGTATTGACTCCATTTAAATTATAAATTATTTCAAAGTCTTGGTACAATTCCTATCTGTGGTCAAATTCTTCTGGAAGTATTGCTCATACACCTGGCTTCATACAGGTAGATTCAATTAGTAGAACTTGACATTTTCTCCATCATTTATTAAATATCAAATCTTTTGATCAAAGTAAAATTTTTTTCCTAATGAACACTAGTGGCTTCTACATAGATATATCCTTTCACAATCCAGGGAAAACTGGAGAATGCTAAAGCAATCCAGAAAAAACATGAAAGGCAATGCCAACAAAATTCTGCTGATATTTCTCACAAGTAAAGAGGTATATTTACATATTTTTAAAGACTTGCTAACATAATTAAGGTCTGAAAATTTCTTTCAGGTGACTGGTTCCTTGGCATTGCTTTTCTACTTTTTTGATATCTTTAATGAGTAAAAACTTCCCTTTTGTTTAAGATTCCTTCACAGTTAACTTTTCTCCTATATCCATTTTTTTTTTCCAAAGCACACTCAAGGGGAAAAAATGATGATAATCTGGGTAGCTTCAGTATGTAGGTAATTCAGTGTGTAGGACTGAGAGAGTCTCAAGTATACTGGACTCATTTCATCACATACCATTTCAAAGTTGTTTCAAGCATTCTTTGTCACTTAAGCATTCATGCACACTTAAAAATAAGTATGCATTTTTAAGAGCCGCCTGACCTGCCTTCTCAACTGTCATCAAGATATTAAAGACTGGTCATTAATTAATTAGTTAATTTTTGGCTGTGCTGGCTCTCCTTTGCTGCATGGGATTGTGCCTAGTTGTGGCGGTGGGGGCTACTCTCCAGTTGCAGTGCATGGGCCTCTCACTGAAGAGGCTTCTCCTGTTTGCAGCACAGACTCAGGGGCGCATGGCCTCCAGTAGCTGTGTACACGGGCTCAGCAGCTGCATCTCCCAGACTCTAGGACAACTAGGCTCAATAGTTGTGATGCACAGGCTTAGTCACTCTGAGGCATGTGGGATCTTTCCAGACCAGGGATTGAACCCATGTCTCTTACACTGGCAGGCGGATGCTTATCCACTAGACCACGAGGGAAGCCCTACAGAGTAGTCTTAACATTAGCCATAGGAGGCTTTGGCAGCATTAGTTAATTTGGCCTAGTGTGCACTGAGTAAATTATACTCTCTGGAAGACATTATATAGTTGGCCTTTGTACAACTTGGGTTTGAGCTGTGTGGATCCACCATTCCAATTTTTTCACTAATAAATACTACAGTACTGCACAATTCATGAGTTGGTTGAATCCAAGGATATGGAACCCCAGGTAGGCAGGAACTGAGTCTATATGGAGGATTGACTCTAAAATATAACTGAATTGTCACCTACATGGAGGATTGGTGGCCCAACCCTGTGTTGTGCAAGGGTCAAATATATATATATAGATATATATATGCACACACATATGTATATTTATTATGTGTATATGTATTTATATACTATTTGTATATTTATTCATTTATTTATATATTTGTATAAGCACTCAAAGTGTGGTTTTCTGAGCAGACTTACTAAAAATACAAATTTCTGGGCCCCATCATAGGCTTTCTGAATCGGAATCTCTATGAGTAGTTTAAATGATCTGCATTTTTCACAATATCCCTCCTTGATACTTATAATAAAATATGAGATCTACTAGTACAGAACTTTTGCAATGCAAACAGCACTTCAGATCAGTTTAGTTCAGTCACTCAGTTGTGTCTGACTCTTCGTGAGCCCATGGACCACAGCATGCCAGGCCTCCCTGTCCATCACCAACTCCCGGAGCCTACTCAAATTCATGTCCATCAAGTTGGTAATGCCATCCAACCATCTCATCCTCTGTCGTCCCCTTTGCCTCCTGACTTCAATCTTTCTCAGCATCAGGGTCTTTTCAAATGAGTCAGTTCTTCGAATCAGGTGGCCAAAGTATTGGAGGTTCAGCTTCAGCATCAGTCCTTCCAATGAACACCCAGGACTGATCTCCTTTAGGATGGACTGGTTGGATCTCCCTGCAGTCCAAGGGACTCTCAAGGGTCTTCTCCAACACCATAGTTCAAAAGCATCAATTCTTCGGCCTTCAGCCTTCTTTATATTCCAACTCTCACATCCATACATGACTACTGGAAAAACCATAGCCTTGACTAGATGGACCTTTGTTGGCAAAGTAATGTCTCTGCTTTTCAATATGCTATCTAGGTTGGTCATAACTTGCCTTCTAAGAAGTAAGTGTCTTTTAATTTCATGGCTGCAATCACCATCTGCAGTGATTTTGGAGCCCCCTCAAAACAAAGTCAGCCATTGTTTCCACTGTTTCCCCATCTACTTGCCATGAAGTGATGGAATGGATGCCATGATCTTAGTTTTCTGAATGTTGAGCTTTAAGCTAACTTTTTCACTCTCCTCTTTCACTTTCATCAAGAGGCTCTTTAGTTCTTCTTCACTTTCTGCCATGAGGGTGGTGTCATCTATATATCTGAGATTATTGATATTTTTCCCAGAAATCTTGATTCCAGCTTGTGCTTCATCCCGCTCAGCATTTCTCATGATGTGCTCTGCATGTAAGTTAAATAAGCAAGGTGACATTATACAGCCTTGACGTACTCCTTTTCCTATTTGGAACCAGTCTGTTGTTCCATGTTTAGTTCTAACTGTTGATTCCTGACCTGCATACAAATTTCTCAAGAGGCAGGTCAGGTGGTCTGGTATTTCCATCTCTTTCAGAACTTTCCACAGTTTGTGGTGATCCACACAGTCAAAGGCTTTGGCATAGTCCATAAGGTAGAAATAGATGTTTTTCTGGAGCTCTCTTGCTTTTTTGATGATCCAGCAGATGTTGGCAATTTGATTTCTGGTTCCTCTGCCTTTTCTAAAACCAGCTTGAACATCATGGCTCACGTATTGCTGAAGCCTGGCTTGGAGAATTTTGAGCATTACTTTACTAACGTGTGAGATGAGTGCAATTGTGCGGTAGTTTGAGCATTCTTTGGCATTGCTTTTCTTTGGGATTGGAATGAAAACTGAACTTTTCCAGTCCTGTGGCCACTGATGAGTTTTCCAAATTTGCTGGCATATTGAGTGTAACACTTTCACAGCATCATCTTTCAGGATTTGAAATAGATCAACTTGAATTCCATCACCTCCACTAGCTTTGTTTGTAGTGATGGTTCCTAAGGCCCACTTAGGAAGGCTCACTGTACTTCATATTCCAGGATGTCTGGCTCTAGGTGAGTGATTACATCATTGTGATTATTTGGGTCATGAAGATCTTTTTTGTACAGTTCTTCTGTGTATTCTTGCCACCTCTTCTTAATATCTTTTGCTTCTGTTAGGTCCATACCATTTCTGTCCTTTATTGAACCCATCTTTGCATGAGATGTTCCCTTGGTATCTCTAGTTTTCTTGAAGAGACCTCTAGTTTTTCCCATTCTATTGTTTTCCTCTGTTTCTTTGCATTGATTGCTGAGGAAGGCTTTCTTATCTCTCCTTGCTATTCTTTGGAACTCAGCATTTAAATGGGTATATTTTTCCTTTTCTCCTTTGCTTTTCACTTCTCTTCTTTTCGCAGCTATTTGTAAGGCCTCCTCAGACAGCCATTTTGCTTTTTTGCATTTCTTTTTCTTGGGGATGGTCTTGATCCCTGTCTTCTGTACAATGTCACAAACCTCCGTCCACAGTTCATCAGGCACTCTGTCTATCAGATCTAGTCCCTTATATCTATTTCTCACTTCCACTGTATAATCGTTAGAGATTTGATTTAGGTCATACCTGAATGGTCTAGTGGTTTTCCCTGCTTTCATCAATTTAAGTCTGACTTTGGCAATAAGGAGTTCATGATCTGAGCCACAGTCTGTTCCCGGTCTTGTTTTTGCTGACTGTATAGAGCTTCTCCATCTATACAGCACTTACAATTAATTTAAGAGGAAACTGGACTGGCCAATAGGCAGTGAAGTATAGGAATAGCAGATTAGTCTCTATGAAGTTCAAGGTAACATGCTCATAGCATTATTTGATGTCAGCTGGGGTCTAGATCTTTTACATATGTTGTCCCTTTCTGTTCCCACAATACTGTTATGGGGGCTGGTGTCTTATTTTTCCATTGTTCAGATGACTAAATTAGCTCAAAGAGGTTCGTGCCCCTCTGGAGATCACCCAGGAATTAAGTGACAGACTTGGGTTTCAAACCACCACTTCCCACCCCCTCCACAGTGCCCTGCACTGGTTTCTCTCTGTTTCCCAGAGGAAGCCTCATGGAGCTTTCTTGCTAATCAGCTGCTATAGACTTAGAAAATCTAGTTCTTTTTACCAACAATGTCAAGAATACCTAATTAGAAGGAAACCTCTGCTGATGTTAACATTACACAGTACACTCAGATCCCTTCTTTTGAACTGCCTCTGCCCTCATTAGCATAGCTATGTGAAGGTTGAGTGGGTATGAGCCAACAGACATATGGAGAGAAAATTTAACACTTAAAACTTAACTTTATGGCACCCCACTCCAGCACTCTTGCCTGGAAAATCCCATGGATGGAGGAGCCTGGTAGGCTGCAGTCCATGGGGTCGCTAAGGGTCGGACACGACTGAGTGACTTCACTTTCTCTTTTCACTTTCATGCATTGGAGAAGGAAATGGCAACCCACTCCAGTGTTCTTGCCTGGAGAATCCCAGGGACGGAGAAGCTTGGTGGGCTGCCATCTATGGGGTCACACAGAGGCAGACACGACTGAAGTGACTTAGCAGCAGCAGAAACTTTCCCTACATTTAGTGTATGAGACTGCAGAAACCAGAAGGGCAGAGTAAGGGTCACAGTAAGGAATATGAATGATAGATAATATTAGCATTACCCAGCCAACCCTTCCAAACCTTGTCAAACTCTTCTGCTGCTCCTAAGTCACTTCAGTCATGTCCGACTCTGTGCAACCCCATAGACGGCAGCCCACCAGGCTCCCCCATCCCTGGGATTCTCCAGGCAAGAACACTGGAGTGGGTTGCCATTTCCTTCTCCAACGCATGAAAGTGAAAAGTGAAAAGTGAAAGTGAAGTTGCTTAGTCATGTCCGACTCTTTGCGACCACATGGACTGCAGCCTACCAGGCTCCTCTGCGCATGGGATTTTCCAGGCAAGAGTACTGGAGTGGGTTGCCATTGCCTTCTCCATCAAACTCTACAGGAAAGCCTTATTTTGCAGTATGGCAGAGTGAATGAAGATAGAACTTTAGAGTCAGATTATCTGGGTATAAATCTGTCCTTTGTTCCTAATAGCCATGTAACATAAGGGAGATTGCTTCTATTTCCTGAGCCTTAGTTTCTCCACCTGTGAAATGGGAACATAGTCATCTTTATAGGGTTTTCTAAAGATTAGATGAGATGGTTCATGATGAACTTTTAAGATAGTATGTGATACATGCTAGCGTATTTCATAAATGTTAGTCGTGTTAAAAAAGCATTAAGCTCAGTTTCTGGACATAGTAGACCCTTGATGATGTTTGCTGAGTATTACGCTATATCATCATCCTTGTTCCCCTACAGTCAGGGTCACAGGGTCCTTTGATAGTTCCCCTTTCTTTCTCTCTGTTTAAAGACTGACTTGATATTTGTTGTTTATACTAAATAGAGATTCTATTTAGGTGAGTTTTGTCCTATTCTTAGGAAATACTGGGCTTTAAAGATGGGAGAGTAAGTTGGGGGGAAAAGGGAAGAAGGGGAGAATTCTTTTAGTTATGGTTCTCATACCTGAGCACGAACTGGTTCACACCACTTTCCCCTTCACTTTTGCCCTCAGTCTGTTATTCCCTTCCTGCTTCAAGGCAGACAGATGCTGGGGACCACTATCATCTTTTTTTTTTTTTAACTGAAGTATAGTTGATTTACAATGTTGTATTAGTTTTTGGTTTACAGCAAAGTAATTCAGTGATACTCTTTTTCATATTCTTTTCCATTATGGTTTATGACAAGACATTGAATAAGTTCCTTGTGTTATACAATAGGACCTTGTTGTTTATCTACTTGATATATCGTAGCTTATATATGCTAATCTCAAGCTCCTAATTTATCCATCCTCCACCACCTTTACCCTTAGGTAATTATGTCTGTTCTGTATATCTCTGGGTCTGTTTCTGTTTCATAGATAAGTTCTTTTATGTCATATTTTAGATTCCACATATAAGTGAGGTCATACGATATTTGTCTTTCTTTTTCTGACTTTCTTCACTTGGCATGTCATCTTCCCTTGAGTTGTGCTTGCCTAGGACTTCAACTCACCCCGATCCAACCACCCCTCTCCTACCTCGTTCCAGCTAATGCCTTCTGCTGTTTTTTGGGAAAGGAAATTGACCACACTTTACCTTGGAACCTTTAAAAGCCCAAGTGTAAATAATTAATTAGGCTAAAGCAATTAAGTTAGCAGTAACTTAGATACAGCCAAGAATTATACAGGTAGAAATTAGGACCTTTCCAATAAATTATTTTATCATTTCCCTTTGAAAAAGTAGAAACTCAAGCAAAGTTGTTGCGTGTTTGTGTACTCTCAGAATCCACACAGGGAGTCTGTTCAAAACCACAGTGACTTGACCACCCCATTCCCCCAACAATCTTGCCACTCCCTCCCCTCCACTCCCTGCAGAGCACCAACACTAAGAAGAATAAGTAGAACTAGGGAACTTCCCTGATGGTCCAGTGGATAAGACTCCATACTTCAGATGCAGGGAGCCACAGGTTCAATCCCTGGTCAGGAAACTAGATCCATATCCTACAACTAACCACCCAGTGCACTCAAATAAACAACAACAAAAAAAAGCATAAAAAAATTAAAAACGAAAAGAAGTAGAACTGATGGTGTGTGTGGCTCTGTGTATTTTTAACATAAATCTCTTCAATTCTTTCTGTAAATTATTGGAAAATGATCAAATGATTTTTTTTTTCTCTACAACCTCTGAATGAATTTGGCTTTGTGTAACTAGGTTTTGTTGTGTCAGAGGGGATTTTTTTTTTTTTTTTGCAAGAACTAGTAGCAGATTCTCTTAATAACTTAAAGTTATATTTCAAAATTCGTATTTGCAATATTTAGTATATTTGAACTATTTTGTGACTGCGATTTTAATACAAAAAGAGTGTGTGTTCTTTTGTATTCATGACGATTCTCAGTATAGTCGGCATGGGATTAAATAAAAGAAGATTTCTAACTGCTCCAGAATTCCTGTTTATATGTACTTTATGAAAAGGTTTCTTGAGGGACTTTTATTTTCTGATTCTTTATCAATTTTATTTCTCTATGTATTATGTGGTGCATTACTGCTATTATTCTTGTTTATCTCTACATCACTACTGAAGACAGTATTGCATTTTCCCTAGCCTAGATTTTTTTTTTTTATCTAGCATAAACAGCATCAAAATTTAAATATTTATGGTAGGGATCATTTTAAGAGATATTTTTTCTTTTCCTCCTAACCACTTCTATCACAAGACCATTGTGAGAGAACAATATGAGAAAGTTAAGATAATGTTTGCCTTATTGGTGTTTTCATGCTGTTTTCTAGTTGATTTATATCATTATTTAATGCCAAAATGTGAGACCTGATAAAATAATAATGCGGAATGTTGTATGCTTGCTTGGTTTTTATTGTATCAATTTGTATTGAAAATACATAAAATATTTAAAAAATAATAATGCAAAAATTAATTAGGTCTGATGAACACTGGGGTGTTTATCTTGACAGTCCCTGAATAACTGTTTTGGTTCTGGGGAGAATGCACTGTTGACTTGGAAGAAATCAAGACTTGGTTGGAGGGAGATTAAAATAACAACTGTCACCTCTCACCCCCAAGTGTTTTAATTTCCTACAAGAATCCCACTGAGGGTTTATGGGTTGTCAAAGTGCTTGTTATAGATAACTCAACAATATTTATTACAGACCATTTCCTAAGTGCTTTTCTCCTGCATTATCCAACATCATCCTCACACCATCTCTGAGAAGCAGAAACTAAACCTCATGTTGGAATGACCAACCATTAACCCCACAGACAATTAACAGCAGTATCTGACTGCAAATTCTGGGATGTATGCTGTTACTAGGAGGCAATTGTTGCTGTCGCTCAGTCGTATCTGATTCTCTGCGACCCCATGGACTGTAGCACGCCAGACTTCCCTGTCCTTCACTATCTCCCATAGTTTGCTCAAACTCATGTCCATTGAGTCGGCGATGCCATCCAACCATCTCATCCTCTGTCAACTTCTTCTCTTCCTGCCTTCAATCTTTCCCAGCATCAGGGGCTTTTCCAACGAGCTGGCTCTTTGCATCAGGTGGCCAAAGTATTGGAGCTTCAGCTTCAGCATCAGTCCTTCCAATGAATATTCAGAGTTGATTTCCTTTAGTATTGACTGGTTTGATCTCCTTGCAGTCCAAGGGACTCTAGGTGGCAGGGCCTATGCTAAGTGCTTTATGAATTTTCTATACAATTCTCATACTGGTAATGACCAGGGTTCTCGACCTTCCCCAATCAATAGAAATTGACTAGAGACCAGACATGAAATTCAGGCTCTATCGGGTCTTGGATGGTTTAGGTGGTGCTGTGTGCAGGGGACATGTACAATACCCTGATTTTGCTCCAGACTCTTCAAATGTGGCAGTTGGGTTCTTTGGTGGTTTTTTCCCCTTCTTCTTTTTTTGGTCTGTTTGTATCTTTGGTCCAGAATTTTCCCCGACTGCACAAGCATGCAGTTATTTTTTAGTCCTGTGTAGTTTATTTGTATTTTGCTGCTTGAGAGGTGTGTCCAGGTGCAAGCATGGCGGCACTGCAGCAAGGGTCCCAGTCCCAGCCTGTCTCAACACCAGTTCTCCAAGATGGGGTCACTGTGTTCACTTCAAAATGATCAGATCAAAGATGAGTGAGGTCAAGAGCCATGCCCAACACGGCACACTTCCTGATATTGAATCAGAACTGAGATACACCTAAGGCTGCATTAAAACTCCATACTGCCTCTGTGTCCTTTCCACTGGCTTCCAAGGGAAACCTCACCATGTATTATCCATGTGTCGTTCTTCTAATCAGCCATTCTATACCAACATTCCTCAGACCCACAGTTAGAATTATTAAAGGTATGTGAGTTAGCCCCTGTGCCTTCATGCGGGTTAAAAAGGAGCCAGACTTGGGATCTTTTATTACAGTTTCTTCTTGCCTATTAAAAAATGCTAAAGAAGTTCTTTTCAGATCTATGTAGTAAGACATATTAGTGATTATTTGTGATAGTGCGTTGCCTCAGTTAAAGCAAAAGAAACAGACTTCAGCTGTGAAAGGAGAATATAAACTAATAATGACCACCATTCATCCTGCTCCTGCGGGGCACAGATGAGGGACAATGGAAGCATACACTAAGAACGAGAGATAAAATCCTTATTATTACAGCACTTATAATACAGCAGAGCAGATTGAATCTCCATGTGGCTTCACTGTGTGTTGTATACCACAAGAGAAATCCTGCTCTTATTGGGGCATTTTGTATTTTCCATCGCCTTGATGCAATCCTAGTTCTGCTGCTGCTGCCAAGTCACTTCAGTCGTGTCCGACTCTGTGCAACCCCATAGATGGTAGCCCACCAGGATCCCCCGTCCCTGGGATTCTCCAGGCAAGAACACTGGAGTGGATTGCCATTTCCTTCTCCAATGCATGAAAGTGAAAAGTGAAAGTGAAGTTGCTCAGTCGTGTCTGACTCTTAGCGACCCCATGGACTGCAGCCTACCAGGCTCCTCCATCCATGGGATTTTCCATCAAGAGTACTGGAGTGGGTTGCCATTGCCTTCTCTGATCCTAGTTCTATAAGTGTATTAAATATCTATAATTAGGGAATTTTAAATCATCAGGGAATATTTTTGCTTCCAGCCAAAATAGAATAATAAGGATCAGATATATCTTCCCACCTCAAACTAACTAAACCAGACAAAATACTTGAAATAACAAAGGACAATAATCCATAAGCAAAGAAATGAAGTGGGTTCTATGATTGTTCCAGCTAACTGCATGGACAGAGTCTCTAGACTCTGAATCAGAAGAGAGGAGCTGTCACAGACTTAGAAAAGAAATTTATGATTGCCTGGGGAGAAGGGATAGTTAGGGACTTTGGGCAGGTCATGTGCACACTGCTGTCTATGAAACAGATAACCAGCAAGGAACTCTGCTCAATGAACAGAGTTCATTACATAGCTCAATGAACTCTGCTCAGTGTTATATATGTGCCAGCCTGGATGGGAGGGGTGTTTGGGAGAGAATGGATAAATGTATATATATGGTTTAGTCCTTTCCCTGTTCACCGGAAACAACCACAACATTTTTAATTGGCTATGCCCCAGTACAAAATGAAAATTTTAAAATTTGGAAAAAAAGGAATAAAAATTTAAGTGGTTAAAAAAAATAAGAGGAACCCAAGTTTTAACTGGCAGGCTCTCTGAGTTGAGGAGACAGATCTGTAAGTCCGGGGAGACCAAGGAGGCTGGGATTCATAGGAGAGAGAATTTGAGAAAGAATTTCAGAGATTTGCAGAGAGTCCTCTTTGAGGATTCATGCTTATGAAGAAACTTCCCACAACTGGGGAAAGGACCACCTGGAAGAACTGGAGAGAAAAATGCCTGGAGTACCCGCAGGGCTAGGAATATGCCTGTTTCCACAAGCCAGACCAGAAAACATACTAATTCATGGAGTATCAGTAGATTATTCAGATGAGATTTATCTCAGTGGTGTGGAAAAATTAGCCCTAGCTCTATACTATATAGAACTCTGATCTCAACTAACAAATACCAAAAGCAAGACCTAAAAAGATCAGATTATTTTCATGTGACTTAACTTTGCCCCAGAACAAAGCTCAAGAATATTTACTATTTATATTAACACAAAATATCCAGCATCATACAAGGGAAAAGTCACAATGTCTGGCATCTTGAGGTTACCAGGCATATAAAGAATCAGGAAAATATGACAATTAATGAGGAGAAAAATCAATGACTCAAAACCTACATAGAAATGTTAGAATAATAGACAGGAAAGTAAAATAAATTTTTACAGCTGCACTTCATGTTTAAAAGGTCAAGTTAATTAGCTGTATCAATTTTTGTCATATATGTAGAGGAACAAAATGTTTCATATTCTGTTGGTGAGAATATAATGTGGTATAACCATTTTGGAAGAGTTTGGTAGCTTCTTAAAAAGTTGAACCTGCACTTTCCTTATAATCTAGCATATATATTTACCATATATTTACCCAAGAGAAAATAAGCTTATGTCTATGCAAAGATTTATATGCAAATGTTCAGTTCAGTTCAGTTCAGTCGCTCAGTTGTGTCCGACTCTTTGAGACCCCACGAATTGCAGCACGCCAGGCCTCCCTGTCCATCACCATCTCCTGGAGTTCACTCAAACTCATGTCCATCAAGTCAGTGATGCTATCCAGCCATCTCATTCTCTGTCATCCCCTTTTCCTCCTGCCCCCAGTCCCTCCCAGCATCAGAGTCTTTTCCAGTGAGTCAACTCTTAACATGAGGTGGCCAAAGTACTGGAGTTTCAGCTTTAGCATCATTCATTCCAAAGAACACCCAGGGCTGATCTGCTTTAGAATGGACTGGTTAGATCTCCTTGCAGTCCAAGGGACTCTCAAGAGTATTCTCCAACACCACACTTCAAAAGCATCAGTTCTTCGGTGCTCAGCTTTCTTCACAGTCCAACTCTCGCATCCATACATGACCACTGGAAAAACCATAGCCTTGACTAGATGGACCTTTGTTGGCAAAGTAATGTCTCTTCTTTTCAATATGCTATCTAGGTTGGTCATAACTTTTCTTCCAAGCAGTAAGTTTTTCTTTTAATTGCATGGCTGCAATCACCATCTGCAGTGATTCTGGAGCCCAAGAAAATAAAGTCTGACACTGTTTCCACTGTTTCCCCATCTATTTCCCATGAAGTAATGAGACCAGATGCCATGATCTTAGTTTTCTGAATGTTGAGCTTTAAGCCAACTTTTTCACTCTCCTCTTTCACTTTCATCAAGAGGCTTTTTAGTTCTTCTTCACTTTCTGCCATAAGGGTGGTGTCATCTGCATATCTGAGGTTATTGATATTTCTCCTGGCAATCTTGATTCCAGCTTGTGCTTCTTCCAGCCCAGTGTTTCTCATGATGTACTCTGCATAGAAGTTAAATAAGCAGGGTGACAATATACAGCCTTGATGTACTCCTTTTCCTATTTGGAACCAGTCTGTTGTTCCATGTCCAATTCTCACTGTTGCTTCCTGACCTGCGTACAGGTTTCTCAAGAGGCAGGTCAGGTGGTCTGGTATTTCCATCTCTTTCAGAATTTTCCACAGTTTATTGTGATCCACACAGTCAAAGGCTTTGGCATAGTCAATAAAGCAGAAATAGATGTTTTTCTGGAACTCTCTTGCTTTTTCAATGATCCAGCGGATGTTGGCAATTTGATCTCTGGTTCCTCTGCCTTTTCTAAAACCAGTTTGAACATCTGGAAGTTCATTGTTCACATATTGTTGAAGCCTGGCTTGGAGAATTTTGAGCATTACTTTACTAGTGTGTGAGATGAGTGCGGTAGCTTAATCTGTAGGAGCAAAACCCTGGAAAAAAATCTAAATGTCCATCAACACATGAATGGATAGATAATTCTGGTATGTCCATATAATGGAGTACTACTCAGCAAAGAATAAGGATTAGCTATTGATATATGCAACAAAAATGGATGTCTCTCAAAATAATTGTGCAGGGTAAAAGAGGCCAAAAAATGAGTATATATTGTATGACTTCATATAGTACCTCATACTGTATGATCCCATTTATTTAAAACTTAGAAATTGAAAACTGATCTATAATGACAGAAATCAGATAACTGGTTGCCTAGGAGTGGGGGAGCTTCCCAGGTAGCTCAGCTGGTAAAGAATCCGCCTGCAATGCAGGAGACCCCAATTCGATTCCTGGGTCAGGAAGTTCCTCTGGACAAGGGATAGGCTACCCACTCCAGTATTCTTGAGCTTCCTTGGTGGTTCAGATGGTAAAGAATCTGCCTGCAATGCCAGACAGTCCCAACCCATCAATCCCTGGGTTGGGAAGATCTCCTGGAGGAGGGCCTGGCAACCTGCTCTAGTATTCTTGCCTGGAGAATCCCTATGGGCAGATTGTCCATGGGGTCACAAAGAGTTGGATATGATTTGGCAACCAAGCACATAGGACAGCAGTGGGGAAGGATTATAGCAGGCATGAGGAAATTTGGGGGATATCTAACTGGATTATGGTCATGTTTTCATGGTTGTATAGATATATTAACACATCGGTTATAAATTTTAATTATGTACACTTTACTATATGTCATTTATACCTCAGTGAAGCCATTAAAAAACTCCAAGAACAAAAAAGTATAAACAAAAAAAATAACAAAAGAATCTTTTTAAAAAATCAGTATTTTCAGCTGTTTAGCATTTTATGAACTCATGTCCACTTTTGTACATGAAGACCTTGTCCCTTCTTAGAATTACCTTTTGTTATGTTTTCCATTTATAAGATGATTTAATGACAATGTGAGACCCTCTAGATATGTGACATTTTTCTCTTTTTAAGTTTTCTGCTTTTGGAGTTCTCACTCCTCTCATTGCTAGAAATTATTTAGACTTGGCCGAGGTAGACTGGTTCCAAATAGGACAAGGAGTACGTCAAGGCTGTATATTGTCACCCTGCTTATTTAACTTCTGTGCAGAGTACATCATGAGAAACACTGGGCTGGAAGAAGCACAAGCTGGAATCAAGATTGCCAGGAGAAATATCAATAACCTCAGATATGCAGATGACACCACCCTTATGGCAGAAAGTGAAGAAGAACTAAAAAGCCTCTTGATGAAAGTGAAAGAGGAGAGTGAAAAAGTTGGCTTAAAGCTCAACATTCAGAAAACTAAGATCATGGCATCTGGTCCCATCACTTCATGGGAAATAGATGGGGAAACAGTGGAAGCAGTGTCAGACTATTTTTGGGGGCTCCAAAATCACTGCAGATGGTGATTGCAGCCATGAAATTAAAAGACGCTTACTTCTTAGAAGGCAAGTTATGACCAACCTAGATAGCATATTGAAAAGCAGAGACATTACTTTGCCAACAAAGGTCCATCTAGTCAAGGCTATGGTTTTTCCAGTGGCCACGTATGGATATGACAGTTGGACTGTGAAGAAAGCTGAGCACCGAAGAATTGATGCTTTTGAACTGTGGTGTTGGAGAAGATTCTTGAGAGTCCCTTGGACTGCAAGGAGATCCAACCAGTCCATTCTAAAGCAGATCAGCCCTGGGTGTTCTTTGGAAGGAATGATGCTAAAGCTGAAACTCCAGTACTTTGGCCACCTAATGTGAAGAGTTGACTTATTGGAAAAGACTCTGATGCTGGGAGGGATGGGGGGCAGGAGGAGAAGAGGGCGACAGAGGATGAGATGGCTGGATGGCATCACTGACTCGATGGACATGGGTTTGGTTGAACTCTGGGAGTTGGTGATGGACAGGGAGGCCTGGCGTGCTGCAATTCATGGGGTCGCAAAGAGTTGGACACGACTGAGCAACTGAACTGAACTGAACTGAAGTGAGGACATTTCCTTCCTCTTTTTTTTTTAGATTTTTATATCATAAATATCAACAAAATAAACACCAGTGAAATATTTAATTATAAGCCTCTGTTTTTTGAGGCACTGTCTGATGTCTGGGTATATGTATTATGTTGAGTGCATTCAATATATACTCATTATTAAAGTATTTGATCATATTTATTAGCAGATGGAGGTCAGGAACTCTAAATACATTCCCTTAGGGGAAGAAAAGACCAATGACAGAGCATGTAGAAATATAAATTAGTTTGCAAAAGCCTTCAAGATATGCAGGAAAATAATTGTTAGAGTTTTGAAAAATTAAACCAGTAAGAATAATATTAAAAGTGATGATTTTCAAAACTGGTTATGTATTAAAACAGTATATTAAAAATACCCATGGCAGAGCCCCAGTCTGTACCAATAGAAACTCAGAATCTTTGCAGGTGAGGTCTGTGCTAGTAATTTCATGAATCTCTCCAACAGATTCTAACTTTCCTTCCAGGGTTTCAAGAGCCTCCAGTATAGCCATACAGACAGATCATGGGCTTTTGGAAAGACCTCCTCTGTCACTTTCAACCTGAATGGCCCTGGGTGAGTGAGTGATGAAAACAGTGGTGATCCACTTTGTGCTTTGGAGTCACCTGCAGAGTTTTTAAAAATATAGGTGGTAGATCTGTCCTCCAGAGCTTCTGATTTCAGTGGACTGAGGTGTAGCCAGAGATGGAATTGTTAGTGAGAAGCTCCGATGATTGTAATTTGCAGCCAGAATGGTGAACCACTGTTCTTAGAAATGTTTCCTCATCTGTGATGTAGGGATAATACTTCATAGCGTGTGTGTGTGTGTGTGTGTGTGTGTGAGAGAGAGAGAGAGAGAGAAACTTTCATGAAACAGTATGTGTTAAGCACTTAATGTAGGGCTTCCTAGGTGGCACCAGTGGTAAAGAACCTGCCTGCCAGTGCAGGTGGACATAAGAGACACAGGTTGGATTCCTGGGTCAGGAAGATCCCTGGAGGAGCACACAATCATGGAATCATGAAGAGATGGACATGAATGAACACTCACATACAAAACTTTACTTAGTTACTCAGTTATGAGTTGGTCCTGATGAAGCTTGCTTTCCAGACTGTGTCAAGGAAGACTCCTAGGGTTTCTGTCTTGTGAGCCTGTGCTTTCCCTCAGGCTGATTTAGTTGGATTTCAGATATCTTTCTTGAAGCAATCTCTGGGTCTACTATCAGATGACAGTATTCACTGATTTCTGAAACTGCATGAACAGTTAACATTGGGATAAAAAAATGATCTTAAGTGATGGAAGAATTGAATTTGGAGGAATCACCTTACTGAAGAAAACATATATACAGCATTTAATGGAGTCAGAGTGTCTCTTGTACTATGTTGCTCATGTCATATTTTGAATTAGAATCTTGGAGGAACAATGATTCTGCCTTAGCATGTCTTCTTCAGCTTTGAAGTTGGTCCCTTGGCCCTTTCAATTGTGGAGTCCTTAATCCAAGCTTTATTTAGGCTTGGAAGATGATAAGGGTTTGAGTGTTTCTTGCAATAAAAATTGTGCTTTCTGGGAGTTTTGTTTTTAACTCTCAAACGATAGTATAAAGACAAATATGAATTAAAAATAAGACGCTCAGTTCTCCCTGTTGATAATAAGGGAAAAGATTTCCCTCCCCTCTTTTTTTCTTTGAACCTTTACTTGAGAAAACTTGTAATTCTATAGACTTTCTCTTCTCTTTGAGAAAACTTGTAATTGTATGGACTTTCTCCTCTCTTTGAAATGGATATAAATGCTTTTGAAGACTAGATTGACATTTTGTCAGCTTTGTGACCTGGGAATGTCTTTGTCAAGGACTGGAGAGCCATCTCTTTGAAATGTAAACATCAAGAGAGCTTAGAGCCCCAGTCTCCCGGTTACTGTAGGAGGTAGAGCCTTGCTTACAGTGGGTGCTTTGCTTGAACTTGAACTTAAATCAGTACCTTCCATTCAAAAAAGATGAGAAGTTATTTTCCTCTGGATAAAACTACTTAGTTAACACGGATTGTCATCCCAATTAGCAGGTGAAGTCTGGATGGTAACTTGAGAAGACGTGTGCAATGGGTTATAACTGCCTGGCTACACAAAAGGGTAAACTTTCCTTCTGTCTTTTCATATCTTAGTAGATATCCTCTGATGGACAGCACATTCTGGTTTAATGCTATCTCAATAAAAAAAGTGTTTGCTTGTGTTTTGTTTTGTTTTGTTTCTCTACTATATTCATAGAGAGGATTAGAAATCAGGAGAATATTTTGTTTTTATTTTCACTCCTCCAACCTAATTTTCTAGTAAATAACCAAATTACTGACATATTTTGGTTTCTAAAATCTCCTTTCAAACATTCATGAGTGATCCACTTCTGTTGACTATTCTAAATGACTTTTTGCTCTTAAAAGTAGAGTTAATATTTGATGACTAGATTATCCCCACTCTTAGGGATAATTCTAAACACTGCACTTTTGTAATAATATTTTGTTATTTTAAAATGTTATACTAATGAACTAAGGATAATCACTGAAAGATTTAGGTGTTATTAAAATTCTGTTGGTATAGATATTAGTTTGCTAAGGCTGCCATACAAAGAATGCCAAAGAATGCTCAAACTACCACACAATTGCACTCATCTACACGCTAGTAAAGTAATGCTCAAAATCCTCCAAGCCAGGCCTCAGCAATATGTGAACCGTGAACGACCAGATGTTCAAGCTGGTTTAGAAAAGGCACAGGAACACATGTATGCCTGTGGCGGATTCATTTTGATATTTGGCAAAACTAATACAATTTTGTAAAGTTTAAAAATAAAATAAAATTTAAAAAAAAAAAAGAAAAGAAAAGGCACAGGAACCAGAGATCAAATTGCCAACATCCGCTGGATCATCAAAAAGGCAAGAGAGTTCCAGAAAAACATCTATTTCTGCTTTATTGACTATGCCAAAGCCTTTGACTGTGTGGATCACAATAAACTGTGGAAAATTCTGAAAGTGATGGCAATATGAGACCACCTGACCTGCCTCTTAAGAAACTTGTATGCAGGTCAGGAAACAACAGTTAGAACTGGACATGGAACAACAGACTGGTTCCAAATAGGAAAAGGAGTACGTCAAGGCTGTATATTGTCACCTGCTTATTGAACTTCTATGCAGAGTACATCATGAGAAACGCTGGGCTGGAAGAAGCACAAGCTGGAATCAAGATTGCCAGGAGAAATATCAATAACCTCAGATATGCAGATGACACCACCCTTATGGCAGAAAATGAAGAACTAGAAAGCCTCTTGATGAAAGTGAAAGAGGAGAGTGAAAAAGTTGGCTTAAAGCTCAACATTCAGAAAACGAAGATCATGGCATCTGGTCCCATCACTTCCTTCACTCAGAGTTTATTTTTTGGGGCTCCAAAATCAGATGGTGACCGCAGCCATAAAATTAAAAGGCACTTACTCCTTGGAAGGAAAGTTATGACCAACCTAGACAGCATATTAAAAAGCAGAGACATTACTTTGCCAACAAAGATCCATCTAGTCAAGGCTATGATTTTCCCAGTGGTCATGTATGGATGTGAGAGTTGGACTATAAAGAAAGCTGAACGCCGAAGAATTGATGCTTTTGAACTGTGGTGTTGGAGAAGACTCTTGAGAGTCTCTTGGACTAAAAGGAGATCCAACCAGTCCATCCTAAAGGAGATCAGTCCTGAATATTCATTGGAAGGACTGGTGCTGAAGCTGAAGCTCCAATAGTTTGGCCACTTGATGTGAAGAGCTGACACACTGGAAAAGACCCTGATGCTGGGGAAGATTGAAAGGCGGGAGAAGGAGATGACAGAGAATGTGATGGTTGGATGGCATCACCAACTCAGTGGACATGAGTTTGAGTAAAACCAGGAGTTGGTGATGGACAGCAAGGCCTGGCGTGCTGCAGTCCATGGGGATGCAAAGAGCCGGACACGACTGAGCAACTAAACTGAACTGAACTGTAGGTATGAGTTTGCTAAGGCTGCCATAACAAAGTACTGAGTGGTTTAAAAAGCAGAAGTTTATTTTCTCACAGTTCTTCAGGCTAGAAGTCCAACATACAGATGTCTGCAGAGTTGGTTTCTTCTAAGGCCTCTCTTCTTGGCTTGCAGATGGCCACATTTCCTCCATGTCCTCTCAGGGCCTTCCTTCTGTGCCTGTGTCCTAATATCCTCTTCCTACAAGGACACCAGTCAAAAGGATTAGGTCCCACATTAATGACTTCATTTTAACTTATTATTACCTCTTTGTTGTTGTTTGTTGTTCAGTCACTAAGTTGTATCCAACTCTTTTCAACCCCATGGACTGTAGCCTGCCAGGCTCCTTTGTTCATGGACCTCTCCAGGCAAGAATAGTAGAGTGGGTTGCCGTGTCTTTTTCCTTGGGATCTCCTCCACCCTGGGGTTGAACTCAGGCCTTCTGCATTGCAGAAAGACTCTTTACCATCTGAGCCACCAAGGAAGCTAATTACCTCTTTAAAGACTTTATTTCCAATTATGGTCATATTCTGAGGTACAGCAGGTTGGGACTTCAAACTAAGAAGTGGAGCAGACACAAGTCAGTTCAAAACAGTGTATACATTCAAGTTGCTATTCAAATATGTGCAAAGGTAGTTTGATCAAAGCACCTGGGAGACCAGAATGCAACTGTCATTTGAAATAAAGTTTATGAGATTAGCATTCAGCATTCTACTTGTCTTAGTCACCAAAACCAACATTTCCAAATTTAGACCCCATATTTCATTGTTTACGTAAGAAACCAGGATTGGTTTTGAATAACTCTTAGTTCCTTCAAAGGAGGGAAAATGCGTTTTATGAAAAAATATACCTCAAGTTTTCTGAAAACATACCCCAAGTTTTTTTTTTTTTTTTTTTTTTTTTTTGCAGCCTCAAGTTGGCACAGTCAGCTACCTCTGAAAAGGGACAGACTCAAAGGTCTTTGTTGTCAGCTGTACCCTAAATCACATGCCTGGGAAGGTAGCCCCCTGGATAGTACTTATGGCCCCTAATTGGAACTCAGTTCTCTAGAAGTTCACTACTGAGTGGATGTGGAAAGAAATAACAGGTGGACACATTTTTGACCTTGGCATATACTGGTATTCATTAAGAAATCAGCGCCTCCTCCCAGGCACATCTTGGTGACTTGCAGAGTGACTTGGCATCATGTCTGACCCTTGGAGGGAAAAGGAAAAAGATGAAGAAAGGCTAAAAGGTGGACGTGCTTTCTCCTTAGACATTCTATTTGTCTCCTTCCATGAGATTTATTTTTGGCACACAGAAGAGCTTATCCATAGGGGGACCATTTTAAAATTGCTTGTGAAGAGCCGGCTTCCTTCCAAGAGGAAATGTAACCTTGTCTTCATCTGGCACATCAGATCAATGCACTGTAAAAGATCATGTTCAGTTACCTCATTTTTTTGAATTAGAATTAATGGCTCATTAGTCTTGATCATATCAATATTATAACACCACTTCCACTTGATAGAAGAAGGAGGAATGCTGGCAGAGTGCACTTAGCCCCCTGACTCTTGGTGAACAGACCACATGCCTGCCTCAGGGAAAGCCAGAGAGATCATGGAGGTGGCCCTTTTCAAACCCACCCCATTTAGGGCAAGCATGGACCCTTGTGTCAGAGCCTCTTGGAATAAGAGTTAAAAGGTTCTAAAGGTTTGGGCCACTGGGGACATAGATCAGCATTTCCCCCACTTTTTATCAGCAGACCCCAGTCAGGCAACCAGACACCCACAGCTTTTCTTTGGCCACATGTCAGACCATATGTTGGAAACTGGAAAAATAGGCATTAAGACTCTTCTCTTGAACCTTTCTCCCATGAGGAATGTCATATGACATTCCTCAAGGAGCATATATTTCTGCAGGACTCAGAGAAACAGGCAGGTTGACCCTTTTGAAATAAACATAAGAAACATTGGCAAGCACAAGATGATATTAAGAATTAACCCTTTCCCAATCCCTAAAATTTGCCAGAAGAAACACCAAATGGGTTCTAAAAATATGCTGTTCTGGGCTTAGTCACTCAGTCTTGTCTGACTCTTTGTGACCCCATGGACTGTAGCCCCCCAGGCTCCTCTGTCCATAGGGATTCTTCAGGCGGGAATACTGGAGTGGGTTGCCATGCTTTCTTCTAGGGGATCTTTCCAACCCAGGGATCGAACCCAGGTCTTCTGCATTGCAGGTGAATTCTTTATCATCTCAGCCTCCAGGGAAGCCCTCTAAAACTATAGCAAAGTAAAATCAAAACTATCTTTAAGAAAGGAAGCACTGGACCAGGAGTCGGGAACTCCGGCTGTGTTCTTGGCGTGGTCATTAGTTAACAGTGTATCATGAGTGGCAGATGTTTGTTATTTTTTGCCTGCCTGGCATGGTTTTCCTTTAGACATTGTCCTCATTCTCACCCCACAACTGTTGGGTTGTAAACCTATGGTACTCAAGTCTGTATCTTACCTCCCTGGCCCGAGTCATGAACTTGAGGATGAATACACAACCAAGCCAGGCCACTTAGGGGCCTCCCCTGGGAATTTGCTAGATGCATCAGGAATTATGAATCGCCAGGATAATCCAAGCCAATAGCTACTTGTCTCTGTCTTTGTCATAGAAAGGCAACCCAGAGAAAGCAGACTTAAGAAACTCCAGGGTGATGCAGAGCTGGCTGGTACATATTTGAACCCTTGCAGTTGGTCACTCCAGAATCCCCTTTTAAACTGGGTAAAAGCATCCCTTTAGTTTCAGATGAGATTTGGCCACTTGGAACCTGATTTTTACATTTGTATATTTGGATTCACCTCTCTGAACCTTCCTTTCTCATTAGTGAAGGAAAACGGATAGTTTAGTAGATTTCTAAGTTTCTTTCCACCTCTGAGCATTTTTAAATTTTAAGTCTAAATCTCTCTCTCTTCTGTTTTTGAATAATTGAAGTATAGTTGATTGAGAAAGAAATGGCTACCCACTCCAGTATTCTTGCCTGGAGAATTCCATGGACCGAGGAACCTGGCGGGCTACAGTCCCTGGGGTCACAAGGAGGTGGACCCGGCTGAGCGACCAACACTGTCACTACCATCTTGGTTGATTTACAGTGTGTGTTAGTTTCAGGTGTACAGCAAAGGGATTCAGTTATGTATATGTTCTTTTTTGTATTCTTTTCCATTATGGTTTATTACAAGATATTGAATATAGGTCCCCGTGTTATACAGCAGGACCTTATTGTGTATCTATTTTATATATACTGTTAATCCCAAACTCCCAATTTATCCCTCCCCCTCCCTTATTTTCCCCTCTGGTAACGATAAATTTGTTTCTGATACCTGTGAGTCCGTTTATATTTTATCTGTGAGTTCGTTTGTATCATTTATTTAGATCTCTTGTAAAAGTGATATCATAGATTTGTCTTTCTCTGTCTGACTTTTGTTGTTGTTGTTCAGTCGCTAAGTCATGTCTGACACTTTTATGACCTCATGGACTATAGCCTGCCAGGCTCCTCTCTTTGTGGACTTTTCCAGGCAAGAATACTATAGTGGGTTGCCATTCCTTTCTCCAGGGCATCTTCCCGACCTTGGGATCAAGCTTGTGTCTCCTGCATTGGCAGGCAGATTTTTTTACTGCTGAGCCATCTGGGAAGCCACCCCTTCCTCTAAGTCTAAATCTTTTGACACACGTTCCTTTATACTTTGTTGTGACAATATAAATTTTCTAGATAGGTGAGAGATTCTTAGAAATCTCCAAAAATTTCCCTCCAATTATTTGAAACATATGGTAGTTATACCTGAAATCAATTTACCTGTATATCAACGAGTGAGGTATTTGATGAGAAACTTGATAGCATAAACAGGATCAGAGACTCAGGAGGGAGGGGATTTATGTATAACTATGGATGATTCGTGTTGTTGTATGGCAGAAACCAATACAATATTGTAAAGCACTTTTCCTCCAATTAAACAAAAAAAAAAACAGGATCAGAGAGGACCACTTAAAACCATTTAAAAATACAAACAGTTTTTTAGAAGAGAGGAAGTCATGATGAAAATCTAACATCTATTCATTCAAAGACATCAAAGTGTTAAATATAGCTATTGTATCTATTTGAAAGCAATAAATGGAGAAGGCAATGGCACCCCACTCCAGTACTCTTGCCTGGAAAATCCCATGGATAGAGGAGCCTGGTGGGCTGCAGTCCATGGGGTCGCAAAGAGTTGGACACGACTGAGCAACTTCACTTTCACTTTTCACTTTCATGCATTGGAGAAGGAAATGGCAACCCACTCCAGTGTTCTTGCCTGGAGAATCCCAGGGATGGGGGAGCCTGGTGGGCTGCCATCTATGGGGTTGCACAGAGTTGGAAAAGACTGAAGTGACTTAGCAATAGCGCTAGCAGGAAGCAATAAAACAAAATATTTTTCTAAAAACATAATTAATAATTAAGACCAGGCAATTCCACCAAGTAGTTCAACTCTCTACACCAATCAAAAAATTGAGTCAAAGTTTCATTAGGCAAATATTTTAACAAAATCTCTCTCTCTCTCTTTTTAAATCCTTTGGCAGCATGACTGCTAGCCAGCAAAGAAATAGAATTTGAATAGGCAAGAGCACAATTTGCCTTGAGAAAAGAAGCTCAAGAACTTGAGGGGGTTGGTATAGATTAAGCAGCAGGATTTTTCTTTTTAATGAAAGGACAGTAACCTGAGTTTAGGCTTCTTTCATTGCTCCCTGCTCAGATTTATTAACCTTAGGCAGGGAGAAGACTGAATTAAGAAGGAATTAATAATAAATATTCTTTCTGCTCTTACCTCTTGGAGAAGCTCACAAAATTTTTGCTAATTTTTTAAATGGAATCCAGTGTGAATGGAAATGCCCCTTTGATAGCCCTGAAAATATGACATCTTTCTGCAGAACTGGCTCAAAAATATAGTAGCACTTAGCATTTGTAGCACTTGAAAGCAATTAATTAGCATGCTTAGCTTCTTTTTGTGATGTTCCAGTGTTGACTTTAAAAGGCCAGTCCAGGTTTGATGCATGATACTGGATGCTTGGGGCTGGTGCACTGGGACGACCCAGAGGGATGGTATGGGGAGGGAGGAGGGAGGAGGGTTCAGGATGGGGAACACATGTATACCTGTGGCGGATTCATTCTGATATTTGGCACAACTAATACAATTATGTAAAGTTTAAAATAAAATAAAATTAAAAAAAATAATAAAAGGAGGATACAGATGATCAAAGCAGGGGAACCGTGGGCTTGTATAACAGTATGAATTTTAGAACTCACAGCTTTCTGTTGAGTTCTGTTGGCGGGTCACCTCTGCTTCTCCACCTGGACCAGCTTTCTTTGGAAGGAACCTCATCCCTGACTCCCTTCATTATTCTCTGGATGCTTGCTTTTCTATACAGCATGTTGGCAACTCACTCACAAGGTGCCCTGAAAGTGCTTTGGCTGAGGTTTTGAAAGAATGGCCTTGCTTTAGTTGTGGGGTCTCTAATGGATTATCAGGAGAGCCAGAGGGTAAAAGAGGATCTATTTTCTAAAGCAAGAATGACTTAGGAAATCCCTGATGGGAAGGTTCATCTCTTGACTGTTTTGGAAAGTGTTTTCCAGTGCTACTTTCTAAGAGGAGTTTCTGCGGTTTGAGTGCCTCTGCCGAAGATATCACAGATGCAGCATCTGATGGAGAGAGTGGATACTCGTGGGTTATCCACTTTGTGCAGCTCTGAGCAAGCAGACACAAGGCAAGTGACTGAGTTCAATTCCCAGGAACATATCTGGCAGGCTTCTTCTTCACAGGCAGAGAATGAATTCATCCAGCTAGCATTTGGGAATTCCCTGTGTGGTATGTAGTCTGGTCTAAGTCAGTAATACTCAAAACATGAGCACATAAGAATTACTGGGGAGCTTATTAAATTATCAATTTCTGGGTCCCATGATTCAGCAAATCTGGAGCAGGGTTTAAGAATCTGACTCCAATCTTAGAGGCTCATAAATGCCACTTGTTCCCTAACATCACTGTTGTAAGTGCTGTGGGACAGTATAAATTCCTTGCTGAAAATCACTCAGTCACAATGTCCAGATGAGGCCCAGTGGCCCACAAAAGTGACATGGATGGTTGGCAAAACCCCACAGAAAACCAGGCAGGTTGGTATTGCCCAAGGATATGCAGCCACAGGAATTTCTGAGTAGTGTGGGCTGCTGCTGCTGCTAAGTCGCGTCAGTCGTGTCCGACTCTGTGCGACCCCATAGACGGAAGCCCACCAGGCTCCTCTGTCCCTGGGATTCTCCAGGCAAGAACACTGGAGTGGGTTGCCATTTCCTTCTCCAATGCATGAAAGGGAAAAGTGAAAGTGAAGTTGCTCAGTTGTGTCCGACTCTTAGCGGCCCCATGGACTGTAGCCCAGCAGGCTCCTCTGTCCATGGGATTTTCCAGGCAAGAGTACTGGAGTGGGGTGCTAGCGCCTTCTCTGAGTGTGGGCTAGACTTGGGCTTAAAGAAGTCTCTTCTAAGATTTTTAAACGTAACCTGGACTTAAAGGAAATTAAATATGATCCAACAAGTCCATTTTTTTTTTTTTAATGAGGCAAATGAGATACAGAACGGTTAAAGCACTGGCCTATAGTCACACAGCTAAGAGTTGAAGGGGGAGGATTGGAAGCAGAGACTTCTGTGTCTATAAGCAGTCTTGGGAGGGTCTGTGCTGGATGCAAAGGAAGTGAATACATAGACTAGCATCCCATTAAAAGTGGCATGGGGCACATCAACAAATGAATGGATAAAGAAGATATACTTGGTGGTTTCCTTGGTGGTTGAATGGTAAAGAATTTGCCTGCAATTCAGGAGCCACAGGAGACTTGGGTTCAGTCCCTGCACTGGGAAGATCCTCTGGAGGAGGGCATGGCAACCCACTCCAGTATTCTTGCCTGGAGAATCCCATGGACAGAGGAGACTTTGTGGGCTACAAGTCTATAAGGTTGCAAAGGATCAGACACAACTGAAATGACTTAGCACACATGAATATGCAATGGAATATTACTCACCATACTGCTGCTGCTGCTGCTAAGTCGCTCAGTTGTGTCCGACTCTGTGCGACACCAGAGATGGCAGCCCACCAGGCTCCGCCGTCCCTGGGATTCTCCAGGCAAGAACACTGGAGTGGGTTGCCATTTCCTTCTCCAATGCATGGAAGTGAAAAGTGAAAGGGAAGTCTCTCAGTCGTGTCCGACTCTTAGTGACCCCATGGACTGCAACCCACCAGGGTCCTCCGTCCATGGGATTTTCCAGGCAAGAGTACTGGAGTGGGGTGCCATTGCCTTCTCCATTACTCACCATAAAAAGAATGAAATAAAATCATTTGTAGCAACATGGATGGACTTAGAGGTTATCATACTAGGTGAAGCAAATCATAGAGAAAGACAAATATCATATGATATGAAGTGATACAAATGAACTTATTTACAAAATGGAAACAGATTTACAGACATAGAAAACAAATTTAAGGTTACCAAAGGGGAAACTGGAGGAGGGATAAATTAGGAGGTTGGGATTAATATATATCTCTAAAATAAACAACAAGGTCCTATGTATAACACAGGTAACTATATTCAAAATCTTATAATAACCTATAATGGAAAAGAATCTGAAAAAAATAATAAAAACAAGAAAAAGAGTAAAATTACAAGAAGAATGTTACCGATCTGAATTTGGGTCCACTCACTCAACCTGCAGCAAAGCCAATCTACTGACACCAGGTTATGATGACGGGAGGTACAGCATTTTTCACAGGCTGTCGAGCAAGGAGAACAGGTGGCTCATGCTCAAAAGACCGGAAGTCCCCAGTGGCTTTTAGGGAATGTTTTTTAAAGACAGTGTGAGAGAGAGGGTTGGGAGTATGTGATCACCTTGTGCACAATTCTCTGATTGGTTGATAATGAGGTAACTGGGTGCTGTTTTGGGAATCTCAATCATCAAACTTCTGGTTCCAACCTTTCTGGAGTCTACATGTGTGGATAGCATGAAGTTAACTTCCTCCACCTGGTGGAGGTTTCAGTATCTGCAAAACAACTGAAGGATAAGGCTCAGGATAATATCCATAACCCTTGAAGAGGAATTAAAGCTCCTTTAATGGCTGAACTTATTATTTTGTCTGCTTTACTACTTTCCTTTGTTTTTGCATTTTCTCACTTCTGTGATAAAATTTCTCTTTGGAACTTGGGGGAAGGCTTAGGAAACTAAAGCTTTTCTGTGGGCAAGAGATGAGGATATCTGCCCCAGGAAAGATCCCACAGTATTCTACTTAGTTTCAAGAAGAAAGAAAAGAGGCTGATGGTAATGATCATTTAATGTGTTTTTTAATTTACTGAACATTTTGTAAGATTTTCCTTCTTGCTCCTTGTGAATTCTTTAAGTCAGGTAACAGTAGAATCTCAGTTATACCACTGCCATGGTGTGAACTGACTGTTGAAGTTATGACTTAGTTAATTATTTATTTATGACTTAGTATTTTGGTGAATATAATTACCATTTATTTCCTTACTAATACCACTACCAACTAAAATACCTGAATAGCACTAGTATTTGAGATCAGGACCCCTGGTTTCTAGGTGATCACCCAGGGATCTGGAAAATGTGATTTGTTTAAAGTCCCAGAGATAAATCCTCTAATCCTCCCCTATCACTTCCTCCCAACCTCCTTCCCCATCTTTCTCTTCTCCATCAGTTCCTCTGGCTATGAACATCTTTTAAAATAAAATTCTTTTTGGAAAACTCCTAGTTTCCTTTCTCTTCTTTGAGCATGTTCTATGCCTTCCATTTTGTTTAGAACCAATTGCAAAACTCATCTTTGACTCATGTTGGAGACAAAAGCCCTAAACTAGATTATATGAACATACTCTCTTTCACTCTTGCTTTCTGATCAGTGTCTTGTGGGCCTGATTTGTTATTTGAGTAGATTTACTGGGTGTTTTTAAAACCCTGTAGCTTTCATAAACTGCACCCCTTGTCAGGTGCTAAAAGCCCTCTTAGCCAACCAAAATGCAGGTGGCTGTGTTCTGGCCAGGTCTGGTTAGTGGGATATAAAATCAAAATATGTGAAGGCTGGAAGAAAGGAAAGATTCCTTAGTATTAGTCACAGCTTTTTCTGAAAGCAAAAGGCCCAAGAAAAGAAACTAACTGTGTTGCGAGTGGAGTTTAAGTATCTGATTCCCGCTGTGAACAGTGATATATGGTTGTTTTATAAATTAGCCACATTTGAATTCTAAATCACTATAGGTGCAGCACAACCTTTGATATAAGACTAAGCTTATTTTTCAACAAACAAAATAATTGCTTAACATTGGTGAGTTGGTGGGAGGGGGAGGGGAGAGTCTATTTTTGAGGCACTATACCTGCTACCCAGATAATATTCCTAATACCTGACAGTACAAAATAATGGTATTGATAAGATGAATAAATCTGATCTTGGCTATTATATGTCAAATTGGTAGAAGACAAATTTTCATGCAAGGATGCAGAAAAGTAATAAACCTGCTTACAGAACAAATTTAATGGTTTCTAAGCCTATATATATTTCTAATAATTGTTTATACTTTTAATTTAATACTATTATTCTTAGCAGGAAGCTTGTTTCAAGTTGTGGAGAGATTGGAATAAAACCAAAGAATCAGAATTTTCTAAAAAGGCAGTTTCCAAACGAATTCAACATGGTTAGATACAATTCTAGCGTGTTCACTTCTTTGTCTCAAAGATTTTCTTGTAAATAAATTCTGGATAGACTTTGATAGCTCTTCCCCATGCTCCCTGGATGTGGGAGGTGAAAAGAGAGGAGGACTAAGTCTTGGAGAATTTTTCCATATATATATATTTTTTTGGTTTATTTCAAGAGACATCTCGACAATTTATATGCATGCATTTTAGCTGTAGTTTAAGTTAAAATATCAAACCTCAACCTGATGGTGTGTTCAAAAATCAAATAAGTCCTTGAGAGCAGTCAGTAGAGTGTTTCTAGAAGAGTCAAAGGAGGCATTAAGCAGTCAAGATAACCATTGCTGTCTGCTCTTTGGGGCTGAGAAATTAACATGGCCTTGCCTAGCTGGCCCATCACACCCTCCGCTTCAATATCACTTCTCCAGGCTCTCAGACGGAAAGCCCAGAGTTAGTCTTTACAAACCACATCTGCAATCTGTTGGCAATCCAACGTGGAATTCTCCTGCTCCCGGCTGAGGCTCTGCCTCTTCTGGGGATATATAAAACCCTCTTGTCTCCAGGGTTGCCAAGTCAGCACTTCCCAGGAGCACTTAGAACGGCATCCCTCACCTCTCCGTCAACAACAGAAAGACCTAAATACTGGTAATGGCATCATAGGGGTAACGGGGGACATGAGAAAGGGTTTCAGGATACACTTTCCCAGAGCGAGTCAATGTGAATGGGATGCTGCCTTCCAAAGCAAGGTAAAGCCCAGTCACGGGTACTCTGCTCACTTGTGCTATTAATACCCCAGCTGCTCTCGCGCTCTGCAAGGATATGGGGCACGGCTGGTGCATTAGCTCCTCGTGGAGCCGACTAAGACAGAGTGTCTGTGAGACGCCGCGCTCCAAAATGTTCTGCAGGAAACAGCCCCGCACTGTCAGGGAGAGAGGAATGGATGGTCTCCTTCTCAAGTCTCTGTTTCTATTATAAATTAGATGCCTACTTTAAAAATGACCAAAGTATAAATAATTCAAAACAAATCAAAGGCCCTTATTACCACCCTCGCACCCAAGATTTTGCGGATAACTTAGTCTACCCGATGCATTTACGGATGCTCGCTCTGCCTTGCGGTCCACTATTTCTTCCACTGTGAAGTAATACTACGAAAAATGAAACAGGGTTGGGGCGGGGGGAGAAACTCAGTATAGTGTCCAGTCTAAGGTCAAGTGCACGTCCCCCGCCGCAGGGGAACCAGAGTTCTTTCCCCAAACAATCCATTCCTGAGGTCTAACGTGAGTCTGTCTTCCTCTTCACCAGAGGAACCGATCACTCTAAAACCAGAGAGGAACGAACAGAAAACAGGCACCAGGGATGTTCTTCATACGTGCTGTGCTCAGTAGCATCTGAATCATTGTGAGTCAAGGACTGTAGCCCGCCAGGCTCCTCTGTCCACAGAATTCTCCAGGGAAGAATATTGGAATGGGTAGCCATTCCCTTCTTCAGGGGATCTTCTGACCCAGGGATTGAACTAGGGTCTCATGCATTGCAGGCAGACTCTTTACCGTCTGAGCCACTGGGGAGGTTCATAGGGATGTTCTGGGAAGCATATAAAAGCACATTATTCATTGACCCAGCTCTTCCCATCCTGCTGGTTACTGCTTCCAGCTAAAGCTGCAACCTCATCTACTTCCTTTCCTTTCCTCTTTTTTAAAAAATAATGATCAAGGCCTGATGACTATAACCTTGTCTATCCTATCCTTGATCATCAGTCAGTTCAGTTGCTGAGTCATGTCCAACTCTTTGCAACCCCATGGACTGCAGCATGCCAGGCTTCCCTGTTTCTATTACTTACACACTTAAACATGCTTAACTTACGTTTATTTTTGTGGCACAATGATCTGACGTCTTTATAAATAAAATAGTCTTTTATTTTAAGACTAGTCTTACACTGGGAGAGATGGAGTCCAGTGGAAAAACCAAGGGCAAAACAACTACCTCTAATATGGTAAAGTATTTCGGAAGCTTAAGTGGGAAGGTGAGAATGGAAAACTGCAAGTAAGAGTATATCTGAGTCATGAAATCTTTGTGAAGACTACTGCCCTGCAAGAAAGAAAAAAAGAATTAGGGTAGGTAATTTGAGAGCTTTGGTAATGGCAGGATACTCTAAATTAGTTCCCAAACCTGGTTACACAGGATATCACTTGGGGCCATGTGACTTCTCTGGTGGTCCAGTGGTTAAGACTCTGCTTTGCAATGCAGGGGGTGCCGGTTTGATGCCTGGTCAGGGAACTAAGATCCCACATGCCACATAGTGTGGGAAAATACAAAGGTTTGCTGGATTCACACTGGGAGATTCTGTATCAGAAAATCTAAGGTGGGGTTCAAGAATAGAGCCTTGGGAATCATTGCTCAGGAAGCAATAAAACGTTTAGTAATGAATATGTGTATTTTAGCTACTCATCCTGAAATAAGCTAGAGTGAACAGGACTAGAGTCTGTAGTTACCAGATGTCTGAAAGTAATTCCAGTAGTGGCTAAGCTTTCTGGCAGTTTTGGTGAATTGTTAAATTTTTATTTCTTTATTAAAAGCTCTAAAGTGTATAAAGAATGGCATTGTATTTATTTACCAAAAGACAGTTGATATGATAGTTCTGTTATCAGAATGAGGGTCTCCCCATAACTCTCTGATGGCCATTTCCTACAATATATGTGTCTGAAGAATCTTATCTTCTTAGCCAAGATAAAATCACAGCCAACAGGGAAAGCAAAACAGACAACCTCCTTATAGAAAAGCATTTTTCAAAGTTTTAAAGGATCCCTTTACAGTCTCAAAAATTATTGAGGACCCTCAAGGACTATTTTTCTGGATGGGTTATGTTGATTGATATTAAACATGTTAGCAATTAAAGCTGAGAACTGTATAATACATTAGTTTATTTAAAAATAATAAAAACTAGCATCATAAACCCATAATATGTTAGCTTAAATAATATTTTTTTAAAAAAATTATATTTTTCTAAATGAAAAAATATCTGTGAAAATTAGTGTTATTTATGCTTTTGCAATTTTTAAAAAAAATGTGTGGCTTTATAAATGATGGCTGAATTTTTGTATCTGCTTCTGCATTGCATGGGTGGCATTATGTCCTTTTGCTTGAAGCCTATAAACAGAAAAACAGCTTTACACAGATATGTAACCAGAAAAGGGAGGTCCTTGTGAGTTCCAGGAAGTGTGTTGGCAACCTGGGCTCCTCAGACCATACTTTGAGAACTACTCCTCTTGAATGGTCGCAACACTCTCTCCGCGATGGTGAGCTGGTGATGTCAGCTGAAGGCACTCAACTTCAAGGTCTATGGGGCTGGACCAGATCACAGAGGTTTCAGAACTAAGGACAAATTATGTCTAAGGAGTCCAGGTTGGCTGGGAGGAAAATATCAGGAATGAAGTGGTGTAAGCCCCAGAGTGAGGTGTGATGGCAGACTTTGGAAGGACATCTCTGGGGTAGAGATGAAGTGAGGAATCTCCAGAGCAGGCGTCTAAGAAAGTTGCCACAACAATGTTTCCGCTGCTTTATTATCTGAGAGCAGCTCAGGCCACTGCTTTAGGCATTGAAAATAAAAAAAATTTAGTCTTTCTGGGGCATTCAAATAACTCAATAATCCTTGCTCATTGCTTCTGAGGTGTTTCTGGGGTCTTTCTGGGGTGTTCTGAGGTTGGAGCCTTTTGTTCAGTTAAGTAGAAGATTGCCCATAAGCTTTATTGATCTTTCTCTCTGAGGGAATTTCTCCCCTCTTTTGCCTTTTTCAGAAAGTTCACAATCTTGTCTTGAGCAATGATTTCCCTCTTCTCCATAGATCAGCCCACTCAGCAGTCCAAGGAATAGGATGTAGGTTCGATTCTTTCACAGGTTGTCTCCTCACCGTGGGAATCTGACTGGAGAATTGATCTGCCCTCATCAATGCTGTGGCCCTTCTCCCTGGTGCCTGTGTCAACCCCCTGAATCCAGGAATTAAAGCGGCCTACTGGTTCAGGTACAAAGTCTACTAAGGAAAGACTCCCTTCGGCATCAGGCGCCAAAGTTTCCCTCAAATGGGTTTAAAATCCACTGGCCCTTTGGAGATTTTAGGTTCATATTCCAGATTAGTGACAAGGTCACCATTGTGGTGTGAGGCCGAAGACATCCCCCGGGGGGCTGGCTGGGGGTAAAGGAAGCTTGCACACAGGCGTTACCCTCTCGTTCAACCAATGTGCCTTGGCCTTGAGCCTTGCTGTCATCCTGTCAGCCCGAGGTGGAGACACGGAAGCTTCCCTTCTCCGTCATTTCCTCTCTCCCCATGCAGATGGAGATCCAGGATTGCCTGGGCCAACTCCCACCTCAGTGTCTGCCTCTTCCTGTTGCCTTGCCCTGAGAGTCCCCTGTCAGATCTCAAAAGACAGAGCCTCCCAGGCCATAGGCAGTGGGTTCAGCCTCTGGGGTAGCGGAACTATCTTACTCTTCCGTCCTGTGTCCTGTTCTCTTCCAGGATCATGGTTCTTTTCAGCAGGAAAGAAAATGAATGTTTATTGAATGCCTCCTATGTTCCAGGCTCTTCTATAAACATTATGTATCCCATTTGATCCTGAACAGCCATACACATCTTTACTTTGGTAGATAAAATGAATGTTACACAAGGTCACCCAAGGGTCTGTCAGACTCTGACATTCATGCTTTTGCATGCCCTATGCAGTGCTGCCTCAGCCCAGGAATGCCCCAGCTGTCTTCTTTCTAGAAGCAAAGTTGGCGGCCTTTGAATCCTCTTTCTCACTTTCTCATCATATAAACTGAAGTGAAAGTGTCAGTTTCTCAGTCATGTCTGACCCTTTGTGACCTCGTGGACTGTAGCCCACCAGGCTCCTCTGTCCACGGAATTCTCCAGGCAAGAATACTGGAATGGGTTGCCATTCCCTTATCCA
Source organism: Bubalus bubalis (assembly GCF_019923935.1). Taxonomy (NCBI): domain Eukaryota; kingdom Metazoa; phylum Chordata; class Mammalia; order Artiodactyla; family Bovidae; genus Bubalus; species Bubalus bubalis. Next base: position 35,871,994 of record NC_059169.1, on the reverse strand, counting down.
GGGGATCTTCCCGGATCAGGGATCAAACCTGGGTCTCCCACATTGCAGGCAGATTCTTTACCGTCTGAGTCACCAGGGAAGCCCCGCATGAAATGAAACTCGTTCCTAAATTATATCGACTCTACCCTTGTCATAATCCTCACTGTCCTCTCCCAGCACTGTGACCCTACTTCAGCTGTGTTACCTCAGTCTCTTCTATCTCAGCTCCGCTGCTGTCCCTGGCTTCCTCCCTGGCCCTCCTCACGGCATGCTCACCTTCTTCTGGAGCAGCAGACTGTGAGGTTAGTGGTCAAGGGTGTGGGGGCCACAGCCTGAGTCCCTGGATTCAAACCTGCCTCCGTCCATTCCTGACTATGCAATCTTGGGCAGTCCATTTAGTTTCTCTGTGTCTTGGATTTCTTCAGTGTGAAATGGTGATAATACTAGTACTCACCTAACTGGATTGCATGGAGACTAAAGGAATTGATGCACATAAAGCATCTCAGAAGGTTCCAGGCATGTGCTGAATAGGTGCGAGCTGTTAGCTTATTTTTCCTACTGCAGCGTTCAGACCAGCTTGTTTCTCAGTGGAACAAACTTCAAAGACACTCCCCTCACACCAAGTGAAAAAAAGTGAAAATGTTTTAGTCCCTGTGACCCCATGGTCTATAACCCACCAGGCTTCTCTGCCCATGGGCTCCTCCAGGCAGAGGATTGGGTAGCTATTCCCTTCTCCAGGGGATCTTTGTGACCCAGGGATTTAACTTGGGTCTTCTGCATTGCAGGCAGCTTCTTTACCACTGAGCCACCTGGGAAGCCCCCTTCATACCAGATAAAGACCCAACTCTTGAACTTGGCCTTTGGCGCTCTGTTGTTTTCTTCCAACCTATTTTACAAACTTATTTTCCATTAGATTGCAACATACACCCCCAGCTGGCAAGAGCTGATAGACAGCCTCTGTGTCTCATATGCTCACTTGCATATCTTTATTCCTCTGCATATTCACCTTCCCACACATTCATATTCTATTTATTCTTCATGACTCAAAACCCAGTGGCATCCTTTTCAAGAGGGCTTCCCTGACCCTCCCAGTGGGAAGTAATCTATTTACCTTGTAGACTCCCATAGCAATTTATTATACCTCTCTTTCAGCACTTAACCATGTTTTCCCATCAATTATAGTTATTTATGTATTCATCTACCCAACCAGGATGTAATCCCTTCCAAAGTAGAGACTGTGTTGTGTTAATCTCTGCATTTGCTGAAGTGTCTATACAGTGTCTTCCTCATAATGAGAATTCAATAAAAATTGTGTTTGAATGACTGGGATGTGAGTTCTATCTAATAATAATACTTACCATCTATTGAGCTCTTCCTCCATGCCAAGTACTGGGAGGAGGGTTTAATGTGTTTTGTCTCATTAAATCTTCATGACTCTATGAGGGACTTATTCTTTTTCTTCTTCCCATTTTTTTAGAGGAGACATTGAGTCACAAATAGGTTCAATAATTTGTCCTAAGTCACCAGGCTGGTAATTGATGTAATCTGGACTTGACCCCAGTGTTGGTCAACTCCATGCCCATACTCATCTCCACCACATTAGAGTGCCTCTCGTATTGGCAAAGGAAGCCTTTATGGAGCTAAATCAATGCGTGTGAGTGCACACACACACACACACACTCTTACTGGTACTTAATTGGCCATTGGGCTTGCTGCCATCTCAGTTGCATCTTGTACAACCATCTTAGCTGATATGCACTTCCTCTTTTTCAGGCCGTGAGGATTCCAAGAGCAGTCATGGGGAGACCTCTCCTGCCAGCTCTGCTTTCTTGAGAAAGAAACTGAGCTTCACTTGGTGGCCCGACTACAGGGAACTCATTAATAGATGTGTCAGCATTTATGCCAGGCTGATTAAAATGCAGCAAACGAATCATTCATGGTCTAATGTGCATTGCATTGTAGCTTACTTGATAGCGTGTTTGTGCACACATCTTCAGAAACAATATTCTTGTAAATCTTGTATCAAACCCTTAGGGTATTGGTAGTAAGCAGGAAATCAGCAAACACATTGATCCCTCACGCTCTGTGATGTTCGTAGTAGTCATGAAATTGAATTTCATCTTAACATATTAAAATCAATATACAGTGCTCAGTTTAATTTAGAATGTAAATACCATCAAGGGTTTTCAAGACAGAGGAAATAATAGTTTCTAATTCGGATATGTATGTATCATTACACAGGACACTTTCCATTATTTAGAACAAGTGTAACCCTGGAATAGAAAAATATCTCATTCAGTCTGTTAGAGTAAATGGGAGTTCAAGCTCTCTATGGATCTGAGTCAGTAGCTAAGAAAGGCTTCTCATTTTAAACACAGGAAGTTTAACTGTTCTCTATTTTATATAAAAAATTTTACCCAAAATTGCACTTACTGTCTTTAATTCTCTAAACTGTATGTCAAAGAACATTACCTTGTATTAAATGCCAGTGAGAGGACTGAGAAGATTTTTGCCATGTGTATTAACAGTGAAACAAAACAAAGCAGGCAAAACAAAATGAAATTCACTTTGACATTGTGACAGATGAAGGCCCCAAAGATACTTCTTATTTTGGGATATGGGGATATGGAATTCCAAGTGCACAGTTTCCCAAGTTCTCTCACAATCTTGTTTTGCTTTCTTCTTCCAATCTTTTCTAATTTCATGAATAAAATGGGAAATAGCAATTATTATGATTACTCTTGCTTATAATTGTTGTAGTTTATCAAAGAATGAAGACATGCCAGGAATGATGTTAAGTTCTTTACACATGGTTTTAGTTAATATTCTTACCAGCCCTCTGGTGTAGACATCATCTTTACCTGTAGATGAGAAACAGTGACATAGGACTAAAACTACTTGTCTGAAGTCACACAGCTGGTGAATGACAATGCAGTTGTGAACAGGGTCTGTGGCACTTGGGGACTGGTGGTTTTTTCTGTGACTGACCTAAGGCGGTGGTGCTGGTTTCTTGGAGAGAGTTATTACTCTGTCTTCAAACAACTTTAAAGCTTCACCTCTAGAAAGAGTTGACAAGAAAGCAGGAGGAGAAAGGTCACCTGACGGAATGGGAAAGTGTGTATTTCCTGGAGCCCAGGGGTAAGGAAAAAAGTAGACACAAAGGCTACTCAACAGCGGTGATTCCGTTTGTGGCTAACGTGTCCTTCCATTTTCACCATTGGTATTGGCTTTTGTGCCTGTGCGATTTCTGTGTGATTTCTTTCAGAATACCTGAAAGGCTAAATAGGAAGAGCGGAGTCACTCAGCTAGCTTTCCGAAGTCCACAGTTCTATGAGTCAGTCTTGTAGAGGCTGTTTATCCTCCCTGTCCTGCAGGCGGGCACAGGTGATGCTCAGAGAACATTATAATCATTCAATCTGCAATGCTTATTGCCTGTGCTACCAAAGCACTGTGGAAAAAAGAGAAAAAAAAAACCCTCATGGTATTGAAGCAGTCCCACTTTTATCTTTCAAAGAATGTATATTACCTGCTGGTTATTCGATTTTTTTGTGCTGATTGAACAGGGTCATGTACTTGTAGAAGCCACTTCTTGGGTTAGGACTCAAGGGCCCTTGGGTTAGGGATGTTGTGAGATAATGTCTGGGAGCACTTCGAGCTCCATTGAGAAAGGTGCTACGTCAATATCATGTATGATTCTGCATTATCAGCCTGAGAGGAAAGGCAGGCAGGAAATGCTTCTGTCTCCTCCCCTGGGCACTGTAGTGTGATGGCTTTAGGTAGATTTCAGCTGGAGGAATGTTCTGGCACCTGCAGGCTGGCTGCTCCAGGAACATTCCAGGAACAGAGAATCAGTGTAGTGCCACAGATGAGGGACAGAGTCTGTGGTTGCGCATGCCCAGCGTACTCTCTCTTAACAATGACCGGAAGCTATGCTCTCCATACCAGGGGAATTGAAGTTTGCAGGGGAGAGGGGATGGATTTTGTGTATCTGGCAGTAATGAAGCACTATTAAAAAAAAAAAATCATATGCAGTAGCATCTACCTGGAGTCTGTCACATCCTGTTCAATTCTGTTTGTAAAATGCATGCACATCCCAAGTTGACCAGACTGCGCTCAAGTTGTCCCCTCAGAGTCCCCAGATGAACCTCATCCTTCTTGGCTGCTATAAAATTCAAGTTATCTTTTAAGTCCCAGCTTACATGTCATGATTTACTCCTTGTGTGTGTTAGTCAGTCAGTCCTGTCCAACTCTTTGCGAACCCCATGGACTCTGGCCCACCAGGCTCCTCTGTCCATGGAATTCTCCAGGCAAGAATGGTGGAGTGGATTGCTCTTCCCTTCTCCAGCGGATCCTCCCGACCCAGGGACAGAACCAGGGTTTCCTACATTGCAGGCAGATTCTTTACCATCTGAGCCACCAGGGAAGCCCCGATTTCTCCTTAAGTTTTTCTAAATAACTGTTATGGGGGAATGGTGTCCCTCACAGTATTCACATACTGAAGTTGAGATTTCCCGTTCTCTGAATGTGACTGTATCAGGACATAGGGTCTTTAAAGAGGTAATTAAAGTTAAATGAGGTCTTTGGGGGTAGGCCCTAGTCCAATATTATTGGGGTCCTTATAGGAAGAGAAGATTAGGACACAGACAGGCACAGAGGGAGGGCCATGTGAAGACACAGGAGGGAGACAGCCGTCTGCAAGCCGAGGAGAAAGACATTAGAAGAAAGCAACCCTGCTGACCCCTTGATTTTGGACTTCTAGTCTCCAGAATTATAAGTAAATTTTTGTTTTCTAAGACACCCAGCCTGTGGTACTTTGTTATGGCAGCTCTAGCAGACTAATGGCCAAAAAGTAATTAAAGAAAAAGATTACACTCTTACCAAAAGTTTCTACTTAAACTGCAGGTCATAGGCCAACAGCATTCATATCACCTTTGCCTGGTGAACACTGCAGACTCTCAAGACTCACTCAGACCTTTGGAATGCAAATCTGTCCTTTGACAAACTCTCTTAGAGATAGGTATGCCTGTCAAGGTGAGAAGAGCTGCCAATGAATCGTTCAGCTTGCCCTCGAAACCAACCCCAAACTTAGTGTTTAAATGAGCAATGATTTATTATTTCTCATGATTCCCTGGAGAAGGCTATGGCAATCCACTGCAGTAGTTTTGCCTGGAGAATTCCATGGACAGAAGAGTCTGGTGGGCTACAGTCCATAGGGTCGCAAAGAGTCAGACACGACTGAAGCGACTGAGCCTTTGGTCAACTGTGCCTTTGGTCTTTTGGGCACTGCTGAGTGAAGCAGAGTCAACAGTAACTGCACGATTTCCAGGAAAGGCAGAGCCAGTGGGTGGAACCTCTGGTGGAGACTCACTGGCCCCAGATTCAGGACCTCTGTTTGTTGCATCAGTGTCCTTTGCAGGCCTGCCTTCTGGTCTTGGTAGAGGCCTATAATACTTGACAATATCATGTGCCCTCCACAGCCCTCCCTGTCCTTCAAGCCCTAATTTGAATCAGAATGTCTTTCTCACGTCCCTTGTGGTGGGATTTCTCTCCCCCTCTCCAAATGTGTGTTGTCTGTTTGGTCCCTCAGTAGTGTCCGACTCTTTGTGAACCCATGGACTGTGGCCAGCCAGGCTCCTCTGTCCAAGGGATTTTCCAGGTAAGAATATTGGAACGGGCTGCCATTTCCTACTCCAGGGGAATTTTCCTAACCTAGAGATTGAAGCTGCACCTCTTGTGTCTCCTGCACTGGCAGGCAGATTCTTTATGACTAGCACCACCTGGGAAGCCTCTCTCTCTTGTAGAGTTTCCTAGAAATGTTAAGGTTTCCCTATTATACCATTTATTTTAAATGACTTTGTTTTGGCATTGGTTGTTTTTTTGTCTATTTCTAGTCCGTAAGCACTCACATGAAATTCTACCTGTGTGTATATTGGTCCCAGCCCCTGGATGGGGGCTTTGTGCCCCTGACAATAGAACATGATGCAAGGTATTGGATTGGCCATAAAGTTCATTAGGTTTTTCCATGAGACATTACTGGAAAATCTGAACAAACTTTTTGGTCAACCCAGTATTACCAAATAAAGAAAAATTCTAACATACTGTTTTTCATCAATATCCTTCTGAAGCTTTTATATTTTGTGAATTGTAGTCCAGGTGTAAACTTCCGTGGTATAATTCACTTTTACATTTTCTATCATCCCTTGTAGATGTGGAAGTTCAGGGCCATCGAGGAGCCAAGGTTGAATCAAATGCTTCAATCCTGTAGGTCTCTGAGCAGACTTTTTTAATTTTAAATTTGTAAAAATTTTCACTCCTTAACTAAGTTTTAAAAATTATAGGCATACATTTTATGAAACATTGCTGCTTTTCCTAGGGAGTTATGTAGTTCTTTAGACATGCTTCGGAGAAGGCAATGGCACCCCACTCCAGTACTCTTGCCTGGAAAGTCCCGTGGACGCAGGAGCCTGGTGAGCTGCAGTCCATGGGGTCGCTAAGAGTCGGACATGACTGAGCAACTTCACTTTCACTTTTCACTTTCATGCATTGGAGAAGGAAATGGCAACCCACTCCAGTGTTCTTTGCCTGGAGAATCCTAGGGACGGGGTAGCCTGGTGGGCTGCTGTCTATGGGGTCGCACAGAGGTGGACACGACTGAAGCGACTTAGCAGCAGCAGCAGACACGCTTATGTGTTCAGAATATTCCAGATAATATCACTTGAGGAAGATCTTAACTGGTGGAAATAATACTATAGATGACAATTTAATAACTTACACTAGAGTTATGATTGATTTAACACTCAAAATAAAGGCTTTAAATAAGCAGGCATAGCATTTTGCAGCTACCTTTTAAGTTTCTGTGTAGCCTGTAATGAAATGCTAGAAATCTTCCAGTCATTCTATGGAATAAGAACTTGAATTTCCTTCAACACCTGGTTTCCATCTGAGGATGGCACTGGACCTTTTTATTATCAAGTTCCCTGGTGGCTCAGGTGGTAAAGAATGTCTGCAATGCAGGAAACCCAGGTTCAATCCTTGAGTTGGGAAGATTCCCTAGAGATGGGAATGGCTACCCACTCCAGTATTCTTGCCTGAAGAATCCCATGGACAGAGGAGCCTGATGGGCTGCAGTCCACGGGATCGCAAAGATTCGGACACGACTGAGCAACTAACACTTTTTTTTTTCTTCCTGAATTTTACTAAAGGAAAGTGTCAAGCATTATTTCAAGGCTGAAGAGTGTTTCTGATGATAAGCCCTGGACATATTTTGTTTATTTGTGTGATTACTCCTCTTAGCTGTGAGAATTTGAAAGTGCAGAAGTGCAGATTTAAGGACAAAATCTGCTTACCTTATCGTATTTGTTCCATATGTGGATTAAAAAAACCCACATGTTCTGTAGTAAGATGATGACAAGCTAAAAATGGTCCCTATGTCCTTTCCCAACTTCCCATGGAAAAAAAAAACACAATGAGCTTTATGTCTTTTAGAGAACACAGGTTCTTTTAAACTTCCAAAATGTGTTGTGGGGAAGTGAAATGTACAGAAACAGAAAGAACTATAGAAGAAAATAACTATTGATTGATACTTCAAAAAACAAGGGAAAGATGGGTTAAGATGCATGCATTTTAATCAAAATTAAAAGTATATTAAAGGAAATTTAAATGGAAAATTTGAAAGACTTGAATACTATTGAAAATTAAAGCCAACACTCAACCATATGGCAGAGTCCAGGAGGGGTGTTTGCCATCAGTGGTTTGAAGACACTAGTTTGAAGAACCTAGTTATAGCCCATACATGCACTCTGAATGTGAACAGCTCGGCTGGCTGGTAAGTAGGATGGGGGTCATGCGACTCTTTGCTTCAGCCTGCCTCTTGGGTAAAGGAGTAGGGTGAATGACCGAGCAGCTGTCGTCTGCTAGTTGGAAATGTCTCCTTGTTTGGCCAAAACAGAAGCAGCTTCTCTTTCTGTACCTGCTATTACTTCTAGCATCAGTGTACCCGGAGTGGAAGAGTGGACTGAAGCATTCTACAATTGTGGAACAAATGTTGTTATAGACAAAGGTTAAGTACACATACAGGCTTCCTGGATGGCTTCATGGTAGAGAATCTAATGCAGGTAAAGTGGATTAGATTCTTAAGTCAGAAAGATTTCCTGGAGAAGGAAATGGTTCTTGCCTGGAAAATCCCATGGATGGAGGAGTCTGGTGGCCTACAGTCCATGGGGTCACAAGAGTCAGACATGACTTAGCGACGAAATAACAAGTACACACACTCACACATGAGTGTACATGTGCATATGCGCCCTTAGTGAAATTTTAGAGAATTTGGCAGTTGTCATTTGTACGATTATTAGGCCACATCCTCTCAATAAGAAATTTTAAACAATTTAAATAGAAATTTCCAGGCCCTTAAAAATTAAAAAAAAATGCTTTCCTAATAACTTAGTCAATGTAAAAAGCAATAGAGTTGTAGGTCACTTCAAACACAGATATATGAGAATATTATGTATCAAAACATGAATGAATTTAAAGGTATGCTCAGAAACATTAGTTGTTAAAAGAGAGAAAGTGAATCATTGAATGACTGAGTTTAACAGTTAGAAGAAAGCAAAGAAAACCCCACAAGGAAAGTAAAAAGATGAAAATAAGAAAACTAATGGTAGAAATTAGTGAATTAGAGAATACCATGCATGATCAGAAAATGAATATAAAAACTGTTTTTTTTTAAAGAAATTCAGCAAACTAGAAAAACACTTAACAAAGCTAATGAATAATTTAAAAGAATATACAAGTACATGAAATTAGAAATAAGAAAAAAGTTATTATAATGTCTTGCATGAGCATACTATGGACAATTTTATATTAATAATTTGTCTAAATGAAATATATGATTCTTTGATGAAAAAGATATGTGCACAAAGGTGACTTAATAGAAAGCATGCAAAATAATTTTAAAATCATAAAAAGTTAGGAAATAAATCATCAAGTGAAGTGAAGTGAAGTCGCTCAGTCGTGTCTGACTCTTTGCAACCCCCAGGCTCCTCTGTCCATGGGATTTTCCAGGCAATAGTCCTGGAGTGCATTGGCATTTCCTTCTCCAGGGGATCTTCCCAAACCAGGGATTGAACCCAGGTCTCCCGCATTGTAAACAGACGCTTTACCGTCTGAGCCATAATTGTTCAACTCATAATAAGAAAGACTGCAAAATTCACTGAGGACAAACACACAGAGAAAAAGTGATACATATTTGGGTAGACAGCAACATGACTTCAGTGATTCCAGAAGCAGGTGTGAAGATGGGTTTTTGATCAGCCTGGATTCCTGTTGACTATGATAAACAGAGCCCCCTACTGACCCCAGAGTACATGTAACCTGAGTGAGAAACAAACTTTTTTTAAACCATTGATAGCTGAGGTTCTTTGTAACTATCTATTCTAACTTGACTGACAACACACTAATATAAAAATATAATCAACAGCATAGAAAAAAACTTAGACTCATCATCCAAAAAGAATACTGTATGTGGTATAGAGGCATCACATATAAGTGGGGAAAGGACAAAGATTAGTTATTTAGGCAAAGAGAAATTTTAATTTGCACTTTACACTATAGTACAAAATTCATGTGGATTAAAGAGTTAAACGTAAAAATTCAAGACTTAAATGTAAAAAGAATAATGAAAGTGATTACTAAAAGTCTGAATAGGGCTGTATGTTTTTGAGGGGCTTAAAAAGACTTTGGAACTGACAAAAGTTATGCCCAAAGAAAGCCCCATAAAATTCAAATTAATAAATGCTGAATTAAATATTAAGAAACCAAAATCTATTCAATTGCCACTCAAATGTAATTATATATGAGTTTAAATCAGAAGAATAAAGTCAAATAAATAATTTATGCTCAGCTAAACTCATATTTTAGCTTATAAGAACTTATAATCAACATTGAATTCACATTGAATTCATCTCCTAGAATTCCAGGGCATCACTGGTCAGAGTTAAGAGTATAGTTTCTTGACTTGACTTTTCTATATACTAATTAGCACCATGAACTCCTACAGTCATTTAACCTCTAGGAGATAGTTTCTTTTACTGTAAGTAAATGTACTGGACTAGATGATCTTTAAGGTCTTTTCCAATTGTTAAATACTGTGACAAAGTAGTTGTCACTGTGACTAGGGAAGCTATCCGCAGCAATCAAAGTATTAAGAAAATATTGTAATAAGGGGATATTAAATAGTAAGCAAAACAAGCTGGTTAAAGGGAAAACATTTATAAAAGCACAGTTGTATTTTTCTTTGGGGATTTGAATATATAATGTGTGTGTATACTTAGATAAGGTACAAAGAAAATACATTATTTCTTTACTGAAGCAAAACTCCAGAATTTTAGTCATAAATTCACCCAGTAACCTGATGACCTATTTTTGATGGGTGAATTTTTTGCAGATTATCAAGTAAGCGAGCCAACCCATGAAGTAAAAGGATAATATATCATAGAAAGTAGTTAGGCCATTTTTTTGGATATGTGAGGTTTGATTTTAATTATTTATACAATTTCATAGTGCAGTAGTGTCATGTGGTATTTTTCTAAAAAAATAATGAAGATGTCTAAACATGAGCTTTCACTAATTTTTGTGTTAAATTTTCACAAAAACATTTATTTAGTGAAACTGACTGAATCTGAAAATAAATTATATTTAAATCAGTTAGGTTCTGATAAACAAGATGTGTTTTTCACTCACAGAATGAGAAATGCTAAAGAGGAGGAAATGAAGTTACCCAATAATAATTCATACCTTTACTCATTTGAGCCCTGCTTCTTCTCAAGACCTTTTGTGAGACTTTAAACTTGGGAATGAAATCCTAGCTTTTCCAACCACATTTAAGGATGAGAAGTCTATCACTGATGAAAGAATGATTGTCAGCAAGCAGTTGTGTGTGTATTGACTCAGTTGCTAAGTCATGTTTGACTCTTTGCAATCCCATGGGCTGTAGCCCACCTGGCTCCTCTGTCCATGGGATTTCCCAGCCAAGAATACTGGAGTGGGTTACCATTCCCTTTTCCAGAGGATTTTCCTGACCCAGGGATCGAACTCACATCTCCTGCACTGGTAGGCAGGTTCTTCACCACTTGAGCCACCTGGGAAGCAGTTATGAGGCAGCTTCTCTGTGTCAGGTACCATTTGGGCTCCAGGAGTATAAAGGTGAACACAGCACAGTTCCTACTCTCAGTGACCCCAGAGTCTACTGTGGAGATGAGTATATATATATATATATATATGGGTAAATAACATTATGTTCTATAATACAGACACCCAAAGTTTAGTGGCTTGACACAATATAAATTTAGTTTTTATTGGGAAGTGATCTTCAGGACAGTTGTTCAGAGTCTCAGGCTTCCTCTATTGTGAGTTTGCTTTCTCCTAGGACAGTGGGGTCCTCTGCTGAATCCTGGTATCCAGACAGAAAGGAGAGTGTGGAAGATCACACAAGCAGACAGGGATTGACATACATCAATTTTGCCTACATTCTACGGCCCAGAACTTGGTCACAATGTCATGCTTAACTGCCAGGAAAGCTCAGAACTTGTACCAGCCTGTACCTAGGAGGTAACAGAAACGCATTCTCAAAAACAGTGTCCACCATAACATAGGAAGAAAAGGGCCCCCAATCAGTGTATAGCTACTATTACAGTGCATTGTGGGGGCCAAAGGAAGGAGAGGATGATCCCAGCTGGGGCAGCTGACACATGATCGGAATTCCATAAATGGCAAATATAAAACTGCTATTGAAATACAGACTCAATAAATCCTTATAGAATAAAAAGAACAAAAAATACTCCTGTTGTTCAGTCACTAAGTCATGTCTGACTCTTTGTATTATGTTCAATGAAACCTCAGTTACTTTATAAAACAGAACCATAGCATTTTAAACGTTGAAATCTTTACTGAGATACTTGTTGATTCATATGCTGTTTCAAAAAAACAAAAGAGTGATCTCTTGTAAAACTTTAACTGGCTTCATCTAATGGTCATATTTTGAAATAACTCTAGTAGAGTATCACGGAGCAGGCAATGGCACCCCACTCCAGTATTCTTGCCTGGAAAATCCCATGGACAGAGGAGCCTGGTAGGCTGCAGTCCATGGGGTGGCTAAGAGTTGGGCATGACTGAGTGACTTCACTTTCACTTTTCACTTTCATGCATTGGAGAAGGAAATGGCAACCCACTCCAGTGTTCTTGCCTGGAGAATCCCAGGGACAGGGGAGCCTGGTGGACTGCCGTCTATGGGGTCGCACAGAGTCGGACACGACTGAAGCGACTTAGCAGCAGACTTAGCAGCATAGCATCAAGACCAGGATATTGACATTGATGGATTCCACACAATCTACCAAATATATTCAGGTTTCCCCAATTTTATTGGTCTATTTATTTCTGTCAGTGTTTATCCCATGTATAGGTTCATGTATCCACCACCACAGTCAAGATACAGGACAGATCCATCACCACAAAGACCCCTTCCACCTCCCTCCTCTATTTCTGACCTCTGGTAGCATTCTGCTTTTTTTTCAATTTTATTATAGTTGATTTACAATGTTGTGTTAATTTCTGCTGGTACAGCAAAGTGATTCAGTTGTACATATATATTCTTTTTCATATAGTTTATCATAGGATATTGAATATAGTTCCCTGTGCTATACAGTGGGACCTTGTTGTTAACTCCATCTATATAGAATAGTTTGCATCTGCTAATCCCAAACTCCCAATCCTTCCCTTCCCCACCCCCTCCCCTTTGTCAACTGCAAGTCTATCCTCTATATCTATGAGTCTGTTTCTGTTTCATGGATATGTTGATTTGTGCTGCATTTTAGATTCCACATGTAAGTGATATATGGTATTTGTCTTTCTCTTTCTGTCTTACTTCACTTTGTATGATAATCTCTAGGTCCCTCCATGTTGCTATAAATGGCATTATTTCATTCTTTTTTATGTCTGAGTAATATTCCATTGTGTATACATGTATACCACATTTTTTAAAATCATTCATCTGTCAATGGAAATTTAGGTCACTTCCATGTTTGGGTTATTGTAAACAATGCTGCTATGAATATCAGAGTGCCTGTATCTTTTCAAATTATAGTTTTGTCTGGACATGTAGCAACCATTATTCTTTAACTTCATTTCTAAAATTTTGTTACTTAAAAAAATGTTATACAAACAGAAGCAAACAGGTATAACCTTTGGTTACTAGCTTCTTTTCCCACTTAGCATAACTCTCTGCAATCATCAAAATTGTGTTTATGAATAATTCCTTCTTTTTATTGCTGAGTACTATTCCATGGTTTGGATGTACCACTGTTTGTTTAACCAGTGGCTAGCTGAAAAACATCTAGACTAATTCTAGTGTTATGACTATTACAAGTAAAGCTTCTATGAACACTTCTGTATAGTTTTTCTTTTTTTTTATTTGAGGGGAAGCAAGAAGGAAAGTCTCCATTTCTCTGGGATAAATTCTCAAGAGTGCCATTTGCTAGGTCACATAGAAGCTGCATATTATATTTTATAAGAAATTGTTAAAATGTTTCCCAGAATGTCTTACAATTTTACATTTTCATTAGAAGTATATGAGAGATCCAATTTCTCCATACTTTAGCCAGGATTTAGTGTTGTCCTTATTTTTAATTTTAGTTATTCTATGGTTGTGGTTTCAATTTGTATTTTTCTACCTGTGCTCATTTGCCATCTGATTATCAGAAACATAGTGTTTTTTATTTGAAACAGATTTTAGAAATTTTCTCATTCTTACAAATAACTTACTCTCCATCTGAAAGCCCCATTTTCTCTGAAGCACTCTTCAACTGCTAAGCCCAAGTTAATTATACCTTTCTTTGCAGCTAAATTTACAATGTATGTCTATCTTCTCTGGATTCCAGTTTGTTCTCTTTTGATTGTAGCAGTTATCAAAGTGTGTTTTCATGAAGGTATTTACCTGTCTGTGCTTCACACTAAACTGTGCTCTGAGAGAAAGAATTGTCTTATATATTTTTGCCTCTCTGGCCCCTTTTATGGTGTCTGGTACATTTAAATGCTTAATAAACATTTTCAGTCAGCTTGGTTACTTCCTTATGTTCTGCCTCTTTCTCAAAAGGATTTGAAAATCTACTACACTGGGCACCTGCACAAATGCTAACTCATTTAGAACTCATAACCAGCCTGAGGAATAAGGATCTAACTCAGAGAAGTAATTTGAAATTTTCCGTCCCAGAAAGCGGTGGAGGTGAAGCTTGGCCGTGGATCTTCTCATTGCTATGTCACAGTTATCCAGAGGGGGAGCAATTGAGTTGCATTCTTTTCCTTGTACCATGAAGATGGTGCATCCTTTTCTCATTCATTGGCTGCTATAGAGTTTGCTCAGGCATCCTATTGACTGCTGTGCCTCCTTGGCCCATGACCAACTCAGAATGGGCAAAAACCATTTCTACACTTCCCTTCCCCACAAGGCTTTGCTCTGAACACCTCCCTCCTCACCAGCCTTCAGGCTTAAAGGTTCTATTAACCACTTTATTGCCAGTTGCCCATGACCTTCCGGGAGAAATATCAATAACCTCAGATATGCAGATGACACCACCCTCATGGCAGAAAGTGAAGAGGAACTAAAAAGCCTCTTGATGAAAGTGAAAGAGGAGAGTGAAAAAGTTGGCTTAAAGCTCAACATTCAGAAAACGAAGATCATGGCATCTGGTCCCATCACTTCATGGGAAATAGATGGGGAAACAGTGGAAACAGTGTCAGACTTTATTTTTGGAGGCTCCAAAATCACTGCAGTTGGTGATTGCAGCCATGAAATTAAAAGACGCTTACTGCTTGGAAGAAAAGTTATGACCAACCTAGATAGCATATTCAAAAGCAGAGACATTACTTTGCCAACAAAGGTCCATCTAGTCAAGGCTATGGTTTTTCCAGTGGTCATGTATGGATGTGAGAGTTGGACTGTGAAGAAAGCTGAGCACTGAAGAATTGATGCTTTTGAACTGTGGTGTTGGAGAAGACTCCTGAGAGTCCCTTGGACTGCAAGGAGATCCAACCAGTCCATTCTAAAGAAGATCAGCCCTGGGATTTCTTTGGAGGGAATGATGCTGAAGCTGAAACTCCAGTACTTTGGCCACCTCATGTGAAGACTCAACTCATTGGAAAAGACTCTGATGCTGAGAGGGATTGGGGGCAAGAGGAGAAGGGGACAACAGAGGATGAGATGGCTGGATGGTATCACTGACTTGATGGGACATGAGTCTGAGTGAACTCCGGGAGTTGGTGATGGATAGGGAGGCCTGGCGTGCTGTGATTCATGGGGTCACAAAGAGTCGGACATGACTGAGTGACTGAACTGAACTGAACTGAACATGACCTTCCATTCTCTCTAGTAATTCCTGTGCCCTTGGCCTTTGGATTTTCCCCTTCACATGTCACCTCCTTTTCCCCTTCACTCTTTTAGAGGCCATGATTTTACAGGGCAATAGTGCTGAGTTATCACAAATCTGACTTTGCATAATCAAGTGAAAGTGAAAGGCACTCAGTCGTGTCTGACTCCTTGCCACCCCATGGACTGTAGTCTGCCAGGCTCCTCTGTCCATGGAATTCTCCAAGCCAGAATACTGGAGTGGGTAGCCATTCTCTTCTCCAGGGGATCTTCCCAACCCAGGGACTGAACCCAAGTCTCCCACATTGAAAGTGAATTCTATACGGTTTGAGCTACCAGGGAAGCCCAAGAATACTGGAGTGGGGCTTCTATCCCTTCTCCAGGGGATCATCCAAACCCTGGTGATATCACCATTTTCTTGTATCATCAAGAAAAAACTAAGTACTTAATATATATCATTGCAGATTAAGGGAGAGTTTAGAACTATCTGAAAAGCAGCTTCTAAAAATGTCCACCAAAATAAGAGAAAAAGATTAAAACATTTCAATATGCTTCAGAAAAAAATGCTTTTCTGTAAAATATTTACTGACTTAATGTAGGTTATATTTAGTTAACTGAACTTTACAAATTCTAAAAGATGCTAAAATTGTAAGCATGGGTATTATATAAGGAAATTTATTGTATAAAAAGTATTATTTTGGTTTGTATTTTGAGAACTTTGTTTTAGTTCTTATTTGGACCTCTGAATCTCCAACTATAAAAAAGAAAGGGCTCTCATACTTAAATGTGAACAAAAGAAAGTGACTTTCTAAAATAGAAAAAAGAGAAAGGGTACAAATATATGTCCTTTTCTCCTTATGTCTAATTAGTAAGATAAATATTATCAGCTTTTCTAAATCATTTTTTTGTGCTAATGCCCTGGTAAAACAAAGTTTAAACTTTGAAATTGCTTCCAATATCTAGTAATAGACTAGATGCTAGAGTGAAATGCGCTAATCTGTTTTGTCAAAGAGCAAGCAGTTCTTCCCCATGTCCACCACGTGGCTCCAGCTCTTTAGCGCCCCCTGGCTATTGCTCACTCATGCCTGGCATAACTTCTGTTGCTGCTGCTGCTAAGTCGCTTCAGTCGTGTCCGACTCTGTGCGACCCCATAGACGGCAGCCCGCGAGGCTCCCCCGTCCCTGGGGTTCTCCAGGCAAGAACACTGGAGTAGGGTGCCATTTCCTTCTCCAATGCATGAAAGTGAAAAGTGAAAGTGAAGTCGCTCAGTCGTGTCCGACTCTTAGCGACCCCATGGACTGCAGCCCACCAGGCTCCTCCGTCCATGGGATTTTCCAGGCAAGAGTACTGGAGTGGGGCGCCATTGCCTTCTCCATAACTTCTGTTGGTTAGTCGCTAAAGTTGGGCCCGCCCCTTTGCTACCCCAAGGACTGTAGTCCACTAGGCTCCTGTTAATCTAAAGCCATGTCAAACTCCTTATAAATGGCTAAGCCTTTGCCCTCTCCCCTTTCTCTTTTTATTCTGGTGAGACACTGTGTTTTGCGATTATACTGTATTTATTTTATATCACCAGGGAGTAAGTTCTTACAGACTAGGGAATTTCAAGAACATTAAAGTGTCAAGACTTTTAAAAAATGTGCTATCGATGAAAGTGTTTGCACAATATATCACACATTTCCATGCCTATGACACTGACCAAAGTTTGAATTTTTCTTACAAAACAGGTGAAAATGTAAAACAATGTCCTAGAAACTGAGTTTTATAGGCTCAGTTTACTTTTATTTATTATTTCAACTAAGATTTATTAAGCACACATTATATTCTACATACCCATTTGTGTCTTCATATTTAATTTCTCCTGATTGCCACAATATGGAGGCTACTGAAGCAACCTGGAGTACATAATTTCCCCTATATTAGGGTTTTTGTTTGTGTGTTTTAAGGAAGCAAGAGAGAAAATAAGAAAAAAAAATCAGTCAAAACATACTAAAATTTGACATATTTACATGATATCTATTCAAGCCATTTTATCTGCTTTTCTCAGTCTCAGCCACCCTCACCTTCCTGTGCAGACTCAAATACAGATACAAAACAGAAGAAAGTGAAAACGTATCTGAATCTGATAAAATAATTATAGTAGAGACCAAGGATATCACTCTAATGAGATGAAAGGAGCAATACCCTGCTTTTTCAAGAGACTATATTTGATCAAATGTAAACACAGATGAGATTCTCTGCTTATAGTTGACAACCTTCAGTCCTGCGGGGAAACAAACAACGGAGACTACAGACAATGATGATGATTTTAAAAGTGGCTAGTGTGATGGCTGGGAGGGTAAGTGGCACTAAAGCCCACTTGTACATGGTAGCAAGAACCAACCAAAGTATAACCACCAATTCTGCTGATAAAAACTGGATTTTAGCATGAACTTGAAAAATTGCAAAGAGCAACTGAAAAAAAATCTTCAAACGACTTATACAAGCCAACCAGAAAATATTTGGAAATAATCATTGGTAACATTTTTGATATAATGGTTTTCTGTGAGTACATGCACACTTTTTTCTTTTTTATAAAAATGGGATTATGCTTTGTCTTCCTTTTGTTTATTATATTGTGCACTGTTCTGTAACCTTATGTTACATGGCTGCATCGTAGAGGCTGGGTGGTTTTGGAGGCAGGATATCTGTGGGATCATCTCTCTTCTTATCCTGCCCAGGTCTTGCCCAGCTCCAAGGCTCAACTTCGGTGTCACCCTGTTGTGAGCCACTTTGTCCAGGAATCCCTTCCTTCTTTGAACCCCTTTAGCAGTGTCTGTTCTCATTCAACTGTTTGCTTCCTGACCTGTTTCAGAGGAGGACTTAAAATATGCTTTTTAAAAAAATTAATTTATTTTTAATTGAAGTACAATTGCTTTACAGTGTTGGTTTCTGCAATACATCAACATGAGTCAGCCATAGGTTTACATAGGTCCCCTCCCTCCTGAGCCTCCCTCCCACCTACCACATCATCCCACCCCTCTAGGTGGTCACAGAGCACTGGGTCTGAGCTCCCTGCATCATACAGCAAATTTCCACTGGCTATCTGTTTTACATATGGAAATGTATATGTGTCAGTGCTTCTCTCTTAATTCATCCTACTCTCTCCGTCCCCCACTGTGTCCACAAGTCTGTTCTGTATTAATGGAATATATAAATGGAATCTAGGAAGATAGTACTGATGAACCCACTTGCAGGATAATGTATTCTTTATAAATATGTTCTGTCTCCCCAAGCAGAGGGTATTTTTCCCTGTACTTTCAGTTTTTTCCATTCCTAGTCCCTCACGTATCCCCATGCCTTACACAGAGGTGATTAATAGATGATAGTTGATGGTAGCTGCTCAGTGTAGACAGAATACTTCCGAAAATCAATCTGAGTTTCTAGGAATTATCTCTACTTCTAGGGTAATTTTGGGAGAAGGCAATGGCACCCCACTACAGTACTCTTGCCTGGAAAATCCCATGGACAGAGGAGTCTGGTAGGCTGCAGTCCATGGGGTAGCTAAGAGTCGGACAAGACTCAGCGACTTCACTTTCACTTTTCACTTTTATGCATTGGAGAAGGAAATGGCAACCCACTCCAGTGTTCTTGCCTGGAGAATCCCAGGGATGAGGGAGCCTGGTGGGCTGCCGTCTATGGGGTTGCACAGAGTCGGACACGACTGATGTGACCTAGCAGCAGCAGCATCTGGGTAATTTTATATTGTGACTGGTAACTGACTACACCCGAAGCCATAGAGGCAGGAACCTATTTCTGTCTCAACATTTAAAGGTTCTTTGAGTGAGTATTCTTTTCAAGATCACAGGTTAAACTGTAGCCTGCATGAAAGGGAAGGCCCTTGTATGTGTGCCCTATAGAAGCCAACCGCATAGTACACAAGTATCTCTTCTTGTTCATTCCCTTTCCACCACCTGCCCAGCATCCCTCATATCATCTCCCTCTAATTGGCTGCTTGCTGATCACCCTGTCTCTTTCCCTCAGCTGCTATGGTTTGGGTGCCTTTCTTTTTGCCTCCATAAAGTCAGGTCTTCGTTCCTCAGTGGGACTCCGTTATCTGGCCACAGATGACCATTTCCAACCTGACGAATCCCTGCATTTCTTCATACATCTACAGCGAATGAACCGCATGTCATCCCAGGAGTGAAAGTGAAAGTTTAGTCACTCAGTCGTGTCCAGGCTCCTCCTTCCATGGGATTTTCCAGGCAATAGTACTGGAGTGAGTTGCCATTTCCTTCTCCAGAGGATCTTCCCGACCCAGGAATCGAACCCAGGTCTCCCCAAGCCATTTAATGCTTCTTTGCTTTTGATCTTGCTGAAATACCATGCTCTTAGGAATTCCCTGGTGTTCCAGTGATTAGGGGGGCTTCCTGGGTAGAGCTAGTGGTAGAGAACACATCTGCCAATGCAGGAGATGAAAGAGACTCAGGTTCCATCCCTGGGTCAGGAAGATCCCCTGGATGAGAGCATGGCAACCCACTCCAGTATTCTTGCCTGGAGAATCCAACAGAAGAGGATCCTGGTGGGCTACAGTTCATAGGGTTGCAAAGAGTCAGACATTACTGAAGCGACTTAGCACACACGCACACACCAGTGGTTAGAACTCTGCACTTCCACCCTGTTCTTTTCTTCCTTTGCTCCTCTTCTGTTCCATGTATGGAAATCATGCTCACTCTTTGAGTAAGATTTCAGCTCAAATGTTATCTTCTAAGTGAAGTCAGAATTCTCCCTTCTTCTGTGTGTGTGCATGCAACACTTTTACTATACATTTATTCCACTGTTATATTTTATTAAGGGTTGTATATTTCTCTTAGCTTACCCAGTGGCTCAGTGGTACAGAATCTGCCTGCCAATGCAGAAGACACAGAAGATGCAGGTTCGATCTCTGGGTTGGGAAGATGCCCTGGGGTAGGAAATGGCAACACACTCCAGTATTCTTGCCTGGGAAATTCCATGGACAGAGGAGCCTAGCAGGCTACAGTCCATGGGGTTGCAAAGAGTTGGACACAACTGAGCATGATCCACAACACTAGGTATGGCAAGGGTGCTACATGTACCAAAAGTTGAGTGAAAAGAGCAAGCTGGGTAACAGGAAGTTATTCCCACGATGCAGGGAAGAATATGGTTAAAAGATGAGGCTAAGATGGACTTTCCTGGTGCTCCAGTGGTTAGGAATCCACCTACCAATTCAGGGGACCCAGGTTCAATCCCTGGTCTGGAAAGATCCCACATGCTACAGCTACTGGAGCCTACATACCCTAGAGCCCTTACTCTGCAACAATGCAGAGTAACTGCAACAATGCACAGCCCTTACTCTGCAACCACTGAAATGCATAGCCTGTACACTGCAATTAGAGAAAGCCTGTGTGCAGCAGTGAAGACTCAGTGCTGCCAAAAACAATAATTAAATTTAAAAGATGAGGCTAAGAATGATAAAGAGGAGTCAGATCAAAAGGGTGTAGTAAGCAATCTTGCAGGAGGGAGGTAGGAAACCATTGAAGGTTGAAGCACAGGAATGGTATGATCTGATTTGTGTTTTGAAAAGATGATTGGCAATAGGGTGAGCCTAGAGGCAGCCAAGACACTGAAAAATGACAAAACTCAGGCAACAGGGGCTGATGGCTTGAATGATGTGCTGGTTTTGGAAGTAGAGAGAAATGGACAGTTTGCAAAAACATTGGGGAAATTGAAGCATTAAAACTTGGTAATTGATTGGAAGTAGGGTGAGAATTTGAAAAACATGTTAAGGAAAGTGTTTTGTTTTTTCTCTTTAGGATGGCAATATATGGGCAAAAGCTATAGGATTTGAAACATTTTACTGCAAGCTAGGAGCCACTGTATATACTTATCTATCTTTCTAACTTTACTGCTTTTCTGAAGCTGCACAGAAAGTACTTACAATCCAAACTTCTGTTCCTGAAATGCAGTTGGATCTGCATTAACTTGAAATATTGATAGGCATGTTTGGTCTGCAACATCGAACTCCTATCTGGAACTTTAAAAGCAGAGCTGAAATGTGTTTAAATATGTGGAACATATGGAAATTGACATCTAAGCTTACATTTAACTGTCATCTCATAGCCTTTTATGTAGCAATTGGTCTGTGCAGTGCTGAAAATTTGCATGTTATTGAGAAGTCATTTTTAGAGACTTAGGATATCTCAAATTTGTTGCCTTTAGTTGAGAAATAGATTGCTGGTGGCTAGAACCTATATAATTGAGTTCACAGAGAAATAATTCGATGAAATTAATAAAGTTAATGTTCTCCAGGCAGTTGTAGGCTGCCAACATGCTAAATCTTTGTCCGTTAACTTATTAAATTATTGTTTTATGAATCTTCTGTAGGACTCTATCCAAATTGAATGTTTTGCCAATATTAATCCCCTACCGGTGGTTCTAACAAAGAGTTCTCTTTCAGGGACAGGTCTTTTTCCTTGGGGAAGTAAATAGAGTCAGTGATTTACTGATAAAGCCACCTAGTATATACATCATCTCTGTCCCATATATCAATGTCACAGGCAACAGCTTGCTTTACTAAGTGATTCTGCAGTGTCTTCTCAAAGACTGTTTTGTTTAGCAATCAGATTGAAGTGCCAACATGCATATATTTTAGCATCCTTTGAATTGTTTTTATCTTTAATAGCACAGTCAGTTCAGAGACATTTTTATGGAATGGTTTCCACTGCTGAAATTTTATCCAGCCATATTGGTCTACTTAAAAATAATGTTAGCCGGTACATCACTTTTGTGCACATTGGGCATGGTTTATTTGCAGCAGCACACTATATATTGAAAGCTGAGATGTTATTCTTGTTAACAATCGGAGAATGCTCCTATTTGCAGCTCTCCCTCACTGACCAGTTTTTAATTTGGCATTAATTATCTAAAACTGTTTGGGAGGCAAAACCACCTTTCTGTTTTGTGCGATTAAGTGGCATTAAACATTCCCTCCCAAGCCTTGAACACAGACTGTGAAGCTAATGAGTGATGGCTTTGTGAAAATTTACATGGGGGTGAATAGAAAACCGGAGAGGAAAAAAGGGTCCCTTTGATGATGACTGACAGTTAATGACAGAGTCTTTCTGTCTTGGTTTGAAAAAGGTTTTTCTTAGTGGGTAGTTCAGTTTAACATCTTTGTAGGTCGATCCTGGAAAGGACTTCAGGAAGATGACTGAAGGACACAGATTTTTTTTTTTTTAATAAAACATTAAGACAAAGAAAAGTTTGTTAAAAATCATATTTTAAAACCAAGTTATTGATTTTCTTCTGGTATTTGTGAGGCAGGCTTTTTAACGAGTACCATTCAAACTGTTTCTCGGGAGAGGCGTGTTGTGCTATGTACATAATCTTCGGTAAGGAATTCTACTTGCAGCATATTTTTCTTCAAAGGCTTTGCATTTCTGCATAAAAAGCTTATTAATTATTTGTGGCTGCTTGTCATCGTGTTCTGATAATAGAAGGCTGGTCAAGGATAATAATTACCACTTCACCTTTTTGGATCATATATATCCACTATTCCTACTGCAGTATTACCCAAAGCATCTCTCCTCTCCCTGTACACAGGACCAAAAGTGCAGGCACATCATTTATTGATAAGACAAAAAGAATGTAATGAAATTATCAATGTTCTTGAATTAATTATGAACATGATTAAGAAAGCTAAAATCTCAGGAGCCAGGATCTCATTACCCATTCAGTCTTAGGGATTGCTTTCATTCAGCTAGGCAAAAAGGCTTCAAGCAGCCCCACAATTGCCTTTCTCTCATTTATTTGTGCTAGAATTAAGCTTTATTTGTTTTCTGTTTTCTTCTCCTTCAGACTGTTTCCTCTCTTTATCCATTTAACAAACTGTTTCCTCCTGTATCTCAGAAGGCTACAGCGACAGGGGCCTACATCTGTCTGCAGCTGCTCACCTTCTTTTGAGTGCATTTCTCTCAACTCATTTTGTTGGAGCTCCTAAATATCTCTCAAGGTAAGTCTGAGAATGTAGCCAAAAAGTTCTTTCAGATTTATGTCTGCAGCTATACAACAGTTCTGTCTGAATCCCATTCAGCCAGGAGTCTTAATGACATCATTATTACGCTGTCTGTACTGAGCTAGATTTTACTTGGCTCCTGCACTGTATTATTACTTATCTTCCTTTCTGTGTGAATGTACGAATAATACTTGTTTAGGGTGGAGGAAATGGTTCAGACCTAAGAGGGGAGTACATTTTTTATTCAAATCAAATTTCCACAAATAGTATAAACAGGAAGCAAAAGTAAATCTATTTAAAATTTATATTTGCTGTACAGATATCCTCATTGCGCTGGAATGCCTGCCCTCTCCTCTGTGCTATTATAACTGAATTGAGAAAGACAACCAAAATGTGCATTCTATTTAGATTTATTTAAAGGCCCTCTGAATTCCTGGGATTGTAATGTAAAATGCTGAGGAATATTGAATTGGTGTCTGATAAAAACGTCTTGAAATTGTCCTCCTGACCCCCGACTGAATTTTTTTTCTCGGTAAAATTGGCCAAAGGTAGTTTGACAGCAAACTTTTCTGAAATGTGACCATAGGTCATTTCCTAACAAGGTCACGTCAGCATGTGCTTACAGTCACATCCAGAGTGATGGGAAAAATTGTACAGTTGGATGTGATTTTGGCTTAAGAATATTAGTACGGGACTCCTCTTCTTGTATGAGAGAATTAAGTCTTGCAAAGCTAAGACAGGAGAGAAGAATGATAGCTTTAGGCCACTGAATAAATACAGTGTATGTGATACTAAATCCATTGATCCTGGTTTCCTTTAAAGTCGAGGTCTGATAAGATGGCTAAAACATCCAGGAATCTGAATGCATAAAATCATTGGAAAAGCCCAAGCATGTCGAAGCGATAAGTGACAAAGTGATTTGATTATGGCACACAAAATATAAAAATGCCCATCTCTTAAATCGTAGGAACAACCTTGATGTTGGAAGATTTGCTAGAAAATGGGGTGAAGGAACACAAAGGAAGAAGGCTATTTGACTGTTTCTACAAACCTGCAGTTTCTGCATACAATATTTAGATAATTACATATGTTACATGAAGAAATGTTTGCTTCATATTAACTAAATATCTAAGATATTAAAATGTTATTGTGGGGTATTATATGATTCATGAGCATCATATCTTTTAATTTGGGGGCACATAAAAGATTTTAGTCTTTATGTGCTTCCTGCTGCATTTTTGAGTTTTATTTATTTGGTAAGCAAATAGTTATTGGTGTTTACTGAAATTGCAATCGCTAGTCTGCTGTTATTAGTTCTCATGTTAATTAGATCTACCAAGATAGCTGATTAAATTTGAAAGGGTAAAAATGCAGAAGATACCGTATCTTGTTTTCAGACATCAAACAAAAATAGCAGTAAAAATAATTTTCTTTTTTTGTGGACCCAGAATGCCAGGGGAAAAATAAAAGCATGTTTCTTAAATAGAAGCTCCTTGTACTTCATCTCATTCGGAGAAAATGGAAATATCTCTGAATTTCTTTTGATATTTCTTTCATATCTTATCAAAAAGAGAAAAATGAATCATAAAATATCCTGCATGCCGTTTTGACATGAAAGGAAGGAACAAAAATCCCATGTGGCTCTCTCGAGGGAGAGCCCATTATTGTGGTTTTCTAGGTGGTCGTCTGCACTTCAGCAATTGGACACCATCAGGTGAAGGAGTCTGGAAGCTGAAAGAGACACAAATAGCAGAAGCTGAGGTGGAAGAGAAGGTGGAGGAGAAGGAACTAGCAGAAAAGTTGGTAAAGAGCATTTTTCTTTTCAGTTCATTGGCATCTAAGTATCAGCACATTTCTAAACAATAAAATACAAAAAAATCAGTTATTAGTGCTGTAGTGGGCCAGATGCAATGAATTAGTGGAACCTTTAATAAACTTTAAAAAAGTTGCGTTAATGAGATGTGTTTCAATGCCGGTCTCAGAAGATCGAAAAGCAGGGTTCTGTTTGACAAGGCAATTGTGAGAAGCATTGTGGCTTACATGTTTCATTAATTTCTATTGCTGTAAAATGAAATGACAACCTAGTATGTCATCACTAACTTTGAGTTCACAGAGTCTGAAAACGAACAATTGAATAACAGTTGAATAACAATTGGAGAAGTTGGAATATTTACCCCATTTTTTGACGGCAACATTATATGGTGCAGGGGGGTAGGGATGCTGTTCAAAACTGGGCCAAGTTGTTGCTGGATTTTATTTTTTCTATATGTATCTGACATTGACACTTTACAGTCCTGATACTGAGTGAAAAGGTGAATGTATTCAAATCTAATTGATATGGAAATAAAACATCAACCAAAAGTCAACATAACCAATCTTAAATATTTAATACATGACTACTGTTTTTGTTCATAGCTTGAATTAGTTGTGAACCCCAGAAAGTGCTAAAATCTCATATGTATGTGGAGTTATGTATATTCACAAAGACTTCTGTTTAAAAGCAGCAAGTATACAAGAAAAAGCATTAGCAAGTGTTAGGAGATTTCAGTTCTGTCAATATCTAGTTGTGACCTTGGATAAGTTATTGAATGTCTCAGAGCCTCCTTTTTCTCTCTGTAAAACTAGTGAGGTAAATCGGTAATATTTAAAGGCACTTCACACACTGAG
Organism: Bubalus bubalis; assembly: GCF_019923935.1. Taxonomy (NCBI): domain Eukaryota; kingdom Metazoa; phylum Chordata; class Mammalia; order Artiodactyla; family Bovidae; genus Bubalus; species Bubalus bubalis. The sequence continues at coordinate 35,845,925 of NC_059169.1, read as the reverse complement.
ATCTATTATTTTATAACTACATGTGTAGGGAAAAATATTTGACCAAACAAGTAAGACTGAAATCTATCTTTAGCATTTATTTATCCAGCTGTTAAGCTATTCAAGAACATTTTTCATTTAAAACCTCTAAACCATATGCCCATCTGATAACCTCGATAACTTAATTCCTGAAATGCAGGGCTTAATTTGCTCTTAAACATTCCTCACATTTATGCTGAATTGTGCCTACCAACAGTGGGGGCTTGTTTCCTAGCAAATGCGTCTTTAACAAAATCCCCTATGTGTAGAAAGAGGAAGTTATTGCATCTTCAAGTTCCTCACAGCAAGTTGTTGGGTCTTAGCAAATTGCTAATAGGCTCATTAAGCTCCTGCTATGAATATCTACAGAGCAAACACAGAATTGATCATGATAACTAAAACTGGGTTTCTGATTTTGGTCAGGAGCCTCCATTCTGCAGTCTTTCAGAGCAGTGAGGTGTTTTAAAAGATGCTTGGTTTAGAGGACACAGTGTTTTGCTGTTCGTGTCTTGCTGGCGAGTTTCTGTATCTGGGGAGTGTTTGAAGTTCTCTGTGGTGGGTCAGGTCTGCTCTGAATGGGTTAAGGAGGACTACCTGCTGGAGATTGACTGAAATCAGTAATGGATCATCTCATAAAACTGCTGTTACTAGATACTACCCTGCTATCTCAGTCCTTTGATAGCACAGATAAGAAGTGCTTACCACAGAGGAGGTTCCGAGAGGACAGATACAGTTTCTGTACCTTAGGGAGTAAAAAGCCATAGTGCTGGATCAGTGACTTTTCCTAACAGCAAGTAAATTCAGGCCTTATCAAGTTACAGCACAAACTGCACTCATGTTTTATTATTCTCATTAGAGATTTAAGGGCTAATTCCAGTTGTTAGTGCTTAGCAGTTTAATGTTTTCCATAGATAAGAATTAAGATTCTTCTGGGGGATTTTTTTTTTTTTTTTTTTTTTTTTTGCTAAAGCTTGCAAAATAGAATGCGGTGATGCACTTACCGTCATGTCAGGCAGTAGATTTTCTAAATGTCCTAAGCATTTTGAAGGCACACATTTTAAAAATTTAAATCTGATGACTGTATTTTTCCAAGTTGGATGTTCACCCATTCCATGGAAACATGACTTTCTTTGTCTGAAAACCCAAATCTGCTGTCCCTCAGAAAATAGGACACCAGAGATGGGGTGAGAGACTGCAGGGTAACTCGTCTTTAACTGTCTTGTATTTTCTCAAAGTAAATGCACTTAATCGAGAGTCTGATTCAAAAGAAAAGACCCATTTTGTAGTAAACTTGGCTTTAAATTCATTCCTTATAGTGAAGCTGGCTTACCTTCCCAAACAGGTGGAAGAAAGCTGTGACTGTCATGTTCATTCTGTTTTCAAAGAGATGACAAAGTTTGGGTTGAAAAGTAAAAATTTAGGCTTACCGTCTGCTTGGATATTAACATTAAATCAATATTTCAGTGACTTTTCAGTAATGTGAGTCTGCGGTTTCCCCAGATTAGTCTTCCTAACATTCTTGAAGGGAAAAAAAAAGAAAAGATTTTTGAAAAAGAACGTTTAATATAAGTTACAAGTGTGATAACATTATTATTGGAGTTAAAGCTCAATGATTAATGTCTTATCTGGAGGTTATATTTATTGAAATTAGTCTTTTTGTATGACAACTTCTATTGTGAAAAACCTTATTTTAGCCCTTTGTTTCCCCTGGATTTAGTTTCCGATTTTTCATCACATGTGGTTTGAGGCTGTGTGGTGCTTTCAGAAGTGGCTGAATTTTTCAGTAGTGTCAGTCACAAAGCCTATTGTCAAGTTTTGGAGTCCTTTAGAAGAAAATGTGCTACACGCAAATGAAAGTTGTGGTCTTTGGGAGGCATTCATCGGCTGACATCCTGATGGCTGTTCTTGGAAAAACCTTTTCCTAAGGTAAAATAGTTCTAGCAGTGATGCTAGAAGAATGGTCTACTTTATGGCAGCTTGGGAATCCTGAATGCATCTGCTAGGTAAGGATTAATGGTATAATAATAGTATAAATAGCAGCTATCCTTTATTGTGTGCCAGACACTGTGATGGAGGTTTTAAAGGCATTACCTTAGGTACCAATTGTTTTTTCAGGAAAATCTCAATGTGTTCAATGGACCTTTTTTTTTTTTTCATTTTGAAGACAGGAGGACCTAGTCTCGTTAATGTTTTTGCTTCTTCCCGGCTTTTCAGGCTTCATGACTGTTTGTGCCCTAGTTTGTTTCCCCCTTTTATCCAGTGATATTCTATCCGCCAGAAAAAATGTAACATGCTTGTTCCAGTTATCTTACTGGGTGCAATTCTCCTTATACAGGAAATAAATTTATTATGAAGAACTCCCAGTAGAAGCCTTGGAAAACTTACACAGAGCTGTGCTGTGTCCAAAATGCTGTTCAGTAGGTTTTCGAAAGCACCCAGGTAACAGCTGGTGCAGGCCATGTGCCAGCTTTGACAGCCCATATGCTCTCTTTAGTGCAGTAATTATCTCAACACAAAACTCTGATAGCGTAGTCTGCTGGGTCCAGTTTCTCTGGGTTAAATTGACTCAGTGGCTTTGTTAGTAAGTTCCTTTGGCACAGTAAGAACTTCATCAAGAGTTTAAGTATTGGGGTAGGCTTCAAAGACCAATATGACTGCTACTTTCAAGACAGGTGGCTTATTAACCCTGAGAGATTCTAGGTGGCGGTTCATTAGGTTGTCACCCCCAGCAATACTCTAGTTAAAGGTCTGTCATTGTTTCTACCAGATCCTCAGCTAAGGGAGGATGACTCACTCATCTATTTTGGTCAGAGGCTAAGAGTTTAATTTTTGCATTTCAGTTCTAAGATAGGCACAAGGAACTGAAACACACCACTGAATTTCATTAGTGGTGCTGGGAGTGGAAGTGTTGGGATGAGGCATGGTAGGATAGAAGAGGTGAAAAATAGAGAGCTGGATTCAAACGGGTATAGGCGTTGTTAGTTGGAACATTGCAAGCAAGACTTCCCTCTCTTTATATGTTCCTCTTTTCTCTAGCATGTTAATAATTTCTCTCTGTGTGTAAATTTCACATGTTGGAAGTTTGGAGTCCGTATTTGTGAGTGATTTCTTCTCTCCCTCCCTCCTTCCTCCTTTTCTCTTTTTCTTCTTATTCCTTTGCCCCCTCTCGTCCTTTCTTTTCTTCTGAGAAACACACATAGCCAAAGAGCCAGCTGCAATAAAACAATTAATACAAACCCGCAGTTGTAGTACAGAGAAAACTTCCCATACACTGAGCAGCCATGACCTTGAAAAGTGTTGCCTGGTATGGAATCAGAATTCAGCCACAGATGTTTGAAGTTAAGCAAATGTGATATGATATTAGCATCAGCTTCTTTTCTGTCTTCTGTTCTTGGCATAGACTTTGAGTGGTGACTGTGCTTGTCTTGACATGCTATTATATCAGGAATGAGTTTCAACCTCACTTCTGATCTTTTCATAAGATGATACTAGGCTCATAATCTTAGCAAGAACATTGAGCCACTAGGTCTTTTGGCCAAGATCAGCTTTCCCTGTGCTAAGACTGTGGGGGTAAAATGAATGGTTGAGTCTCTAATAGAGCTTTGGTACAGAATGGCTTCAGACAGCTCCCAAAGAGAGGACGGCGTTCTACCCATTGGAATCACTAGGTGGCATAAAATAATTAGACTATCTCACAATTATTCCTGCACCTAAAGAAGGCTCGAAGCAAGGCCTGTCTGCTTTGTCAGTATACTTTTAATTTCTTGTGCTGAAGAAGAGGTAGAGAGGAATGCACAAAAATAAGTGCAATATAAGGTCCAAGAGAGATGGGGTCCTGCCTTATAATTCTATGTAACCCCATAGCACCTGTAATACTCTGATCCTCATGTTTCTTTCCTTCCTTACTCCATATACGCTAATCTGGTTCTGGCCAGACCTTGTCTTTCATGTTCATTATTTTAACGTCCCAAGATAGAGGGCTGTCTGGCAAGTAAATATTGGCTAAGTGAATGAATAAACGGAGTGAAGTAGGTGCTTTTCTTTCTGGAATTAACTCCAACTGTAAGTGGCAGTGTATAACTTTGCAGGTGGTGCTAGTGCTAAAGAACCCACCTGCCAGTGCAGGAGACACATGAGACACAGGTTCGACTCTTGGGTCAGAAAGATCCCCTGGAGTAGGAAATGGCAACCTGTTCTAGTAGTCTTGCCTGGAAAACTCTATGGACAGAGGAGACTGGTGAGCTACAGTTTATGGGGTTGCACAGAGTCAGACACTACTGAGCACACACCCACACACACACACACACAAAATGGATGAGTCATGGTAATGGAGTCAATGTGGTCCTGAGTGCTGGGCCATCCAGTTGGATGAGAAGATTGGATCTTTTGGAGGCAATTCTTGGCTTTAAGGATTCTAAGGAAAGTCTGGATGCCCCAAATCCTTAGTGACCAAGGTCCAGGGTAGGGACATGCCCAGGGTTGATTTATTTCAAGCTGGATTCTAGGTTGAAATTGGTTCACTACTAATGTAATGTCATTGCACTATTGTGTTTTCAATTTAATACTGCACATTAAAACCCTAAAGAGCTTTTGTAGAAAGCTAGATCAGCTAGTTTATAAAAGCTCAAACACAGACCTTTGTTATTTAGTTTTCAAATACAGGTAGTTATACTTCTAAAGTCATTATTTATATGTTGTCAGGAGTACTCACCAAATTTATTGACTTGTACATTATTCTTTGCAAATAAGTTCTGGCTGCTCTCTGCATATTATAATTAAAACGACAGGGACTTTAATCATTTATGAAATTTTAAACTACATACTGAATATAAATGTATCATTCAATGTGATAGAATGAATTAAATTCATCACTGTCAAATAACTGTATAAAAGATGAAATATCTCTCATCCCACATCATTAACTTATAAAAAAAAAAGAACCAGATTTGCAAGCATTGTAATAATACTTTTATGGTCTTCTAAGGACACTTTGAAAACTAAGACATTTGGCATATACAAGAAAAACATTATTGACCAAAAAGTTGATTTCTAATTTTATCTGTACAAGTTCTATTTTAATTGGTGATGAAGAGTAGCTTTCAGATAGAATCAAATATATGAAAACTCTTTTATGAGAACCATGGTATACACAGGTAAAACAGAGTTTTGGCCATCCACATCACTTAGGAGAAAATTCTTTCTGTGAATTGAAAGGCTAATTTGGGGCAGGAAGGGAATTGAAATATTTATCTGGTGTAGGTAAGTACCAGGTGGTATTTGACCACTTTTCAAGCAACATTCTGGGCATGTTTAGACACAATCACACCAAGATCTCTAAGAAAAACCAAACAGAATTGGCAAGCCATGATTCTGATAATTATTTTTATTTTTTAGTTTGCTATAATCGTTACCATTTTCAGTTAACATCTGTACTTATGAAACCCTATGAGATTCTATTCAAAATAAATTTTGTGAGATAATTTTATATCAATGTTTTCTAAAGTGTGAAACTTCCATGTACCATTTATTTCAGGAAAATATAGACTATAAAGTTTTAAATACTTCTCCCGCAATCTAACTGAGTCTTTGGAAGTTTCAATTATTTTATCTATGTTTCTTGGTTCCCATTTCTTCTTGGGCAGGACATTTGTTAAGCTTCTGACTGATTCACTCATTTAAGAAATCTTTATCGAGCCCAGCAAGACATTGGGGGCAGGAAAAAAGGGGACGTGGTTGGGGATGAGATGAGAATCTGAGCCCTTCCTTTCGAGAAATATCTGTTTAATGGAGGTGACACAGGTCTTGATAAAACCTGAAATGGGCAATTCTTTAATAAACTTATAAAATTAATCAGTTAACTTTTAATTTGGGGGGAAGAGAAGTATAAATTAAGTAAAATTATTTTCCCACATCTCAGTTTGTTTAATCCCACTCCTAGTCGTGAACTTCATGCAGTGTCTCCAGTCCGTGTTTCCAATGTGACATAACTAGAAGGAAATAAGCCTTTGGTGGTATTCTAGGCTCCTCAATGTAATTTTTATGAAAGTGAAAATAGGAAGAAAATCTTAAGTCCAGACAAGATGACAAGATATGTCACAGTGGAAATCAAATCTCTGAGTTTTCAGTGTTATATTCAGTGATATTTTATCTTGTCAATAATTTTAGATTGGGTGTTTTCAGAGTGTAGTTAAATGATACTGAGTTCCTTCTATTCTCTGGCCAATTAAGTTATTATCAGATAGCACCAGAACCCACAAAAATCAATGTCATCTAGAATTTTATATCATATGTGCTGGAAGATACCTCACTGACTTGTAGTTCCTTGTAACTATTTTTGAAAAGTAAGAATTGTTTCCAGCAGGGAAACAATTCCAGAATTAGGAAGTGTGTATAGGATTTGGGAATATATATAGCAAAAACACTTATTGTTGTTGATTAATATACTCTGCCCTGACAGAGTCTGTTAAAAGCTGACTAGAAACCAATCTAGTCTGGCTTTTAATTATAAAGTTAACTTTAGCTTTATTTTAATCAGCAAGTTTGAATAACAGTGAAACTGCAAAATGACTGTAATAATTCAGAAGACAAACCACACACACACACATACATACACAAACCAGAGAGTGGAATAATGATTTAAAGAAATATTTTAGGTGAAAACATTTGTTTTCAGAAGTACTTTTGTTGCAGCACACACAGTTTTTTGCCCGCAAACATGGGTCCTGATCTGTGAAATGTATTCCATATACATTTTGCCTTTCTTTAAAAACAGCATTACAACTTACTTTGTATTCTTTCTTGCTCATGCTTTTTTGTGTGTGTTTTCATACAGCAGTGTTTTCTTATTAGCCTGCTTTAGGAGTTTATGATAGACAAATTTTAGTACTTATCCTCATCATTAAGAACCCGATATGAAAATGATCATCTGTTTGAAAGCAAGAAGCCTTGCTTAAATGCCTTCCCAAGATGTCTAGCAGCTTACAGCTACATTTTAGACCTGTAACTATATACAGTGGTAGTTGGCATGAAGTAACAAAGCCTGGCTAAGACAGAAAGACACCAGCAACTGAAGCGTTGTTTTAGAAAAGGCTCTATGATCAGACCCCTTTTACTGAGAGATTTTCATTAGGTTTGAAATATAATTTTCACAAAGTAGCCACAGATTCAGAGTAAAGTGCATTGGCTAAACACTTTATCTCCTTTCCCACTTGCTTCTCAGTATTATTTCGGAATAGAAGGTGAAACTGTATTCCTTGGTGTGCAGTTTAAAGTCAAGAGCAGCAATATTTAGCACATGCTTGGGCAACCTTGTTTGAAATCCACGCGGCCCCTCTCTGGTGTTCTGATGTGCCTTTAGGGGATGCTTGCCTGTTTGTAGTTTGTTTTCTTTTGTTTAAGATTTCAGCTAGTGCATTGACTAATGATTATATAGCAGTAAACTCTCATCCCTGCTAAATTCAGTAGTGATGCCTCAAAAGCATTTTTCCCTTGTGTGATATAAAACAATAAAAGAACTAGACAAACCCCTTTTGAGGAAGAATAATCCTTTGTTTAAAGAAAAGAAAAGGCATCTCCTTGACGCCAGAGACTGGAGAATTCAAATCAAAGCCTGAGCTAATTGATTAAAAATAAAAAAGTGTTAATTTAGAAAAATATTTGTGGGGAGTTGTTATCGATTAGAAGTTATTACTAATATCACATTTGTATGTGCATAACCTCTTTATTCTACTAATTCTCTAATATTTATTTAACACATTATTACTTGATTGACACCCTCTGCTCTTAAATCTAAACTCTAAATAATGAATCTGTTTCTTCAGATTAATTTCATGTTGCCAGCATAATCCATCGATGGGATTTTGGTCAGACGACTGTATGTTATTTCTCTGAAGATAGCTAAATGTATCATTACCTTCTGCATTTGTTCTTTAATAAAAATTGAAACAATATATTTAAAAATACAATTTATATATCATAAATTTGACTAAAAAATTAAACAAACCATAGATTTACAAAATCTTCACCTTCAGGTTTACCAATGCCAAATGCAAAGAATTTGAACACGCCATTTAATTGTCCTCCCTGCAATGTTTTTAATGAGACTTGTGGCCATGATTCTAAGTGATAAATTCTTCTTGATTTGCCTCCAGTTGTCACTGGCCAAACCTTAGGGAATGAGAGATTAGTTACGGTTGCAAAAGACTTATTATTTTAAACTGGAGAATTTTTAATGTTCTTAACCCAATTAAGCAGAGAGTGAAGAATCTATCAATATTGTTGTCAGTTTATGAGAGAAGAAAATCTTCCAAATTTTAATTTAGTTAGAGATGCTGTTCAATTTCTGCCTTTAACTTAGAATAGAATAAGAATGTATTAAATTAGTAGTTGACCCTGGTACCTAAATGTCACATCACTAACATTAAAAAAAAAAAATGCCATGTGATTTAATCAAAGATTTCCATCAATGGGCAGGATTTCAGCTCTCATCCAATTTTTAATAGCATTTGTGTTTTATCACTCAAGTCCTTGAGGAACGTAAACAAGCTGTACCATTCCCATGTGCTTGGTCCTACAGTGACATTAATATGGGCTTTCACAATTTTAATCCCCACTTACAAAACCCCAAGAAAAAGAAATTTCGTGTTCTATTTAAGTAAAGAATCTCAGAGACCACTTTCAGGCCACAAAATAGTCCAAGTTGGCCCCAAACACAGGTGCTCCCAGTTTGAACATCACGTCTGGCTTTTCTGCAGAGAAACAAAATGAAAGAGCAACTTCAAACACAGGTGCGAATCCCCACATCTGTGAGGGACAGCCCGAAACCATGGCTTTCTCCTGACCGTTTTCGGCTTGTAAACCTCATCCTCCACGGAGCACCTGTGTCAGAACCAATCAGAGACGTGGATAAATGTTATCAACACCTACACATCATTACTTATTTATCAACATCAGCACCAAATATTGATGCAAACATGCAAGAGTGTTGGGTTGTTTGTTTGTTTTCCTCGGAGCTGCTCTTTTCTGAAGCTCATGTCCGTTTGCCCAACAGCCGATAAGAACAAGTGCAATACACAGAAAAGAAAAAAAATGGGAATGAATATTTCAGGCTTTAAATCCTCCACTCATCTGTATCAGTGTCACTTTTTAGTCTTTAAATCGAATTCCTTTGATGGGAAAAATAGGGTGCACACAAAAGATTTAAACATATTGATTGCCTAAAGGTCTAATTGCAGTAATTCCATCCTTGGTGGAAGACTTTTGTGCAGGCGCTTCCTCCTTGGTGGTCAGGTTCGTTCTCACTGTTTGATGAGCCCTCAAAGAACCTTCATTAGAAGCTGTGTAAGATTGTGTTTTTTCCACAGCAGTAGCAAGCAGCAGAAGCAGCAGGGGCTGGCTCCCTGGCAAACTCCACAGGCATTTGGTTTAGTGGCTTTGTATTTGCCTCTGGGTCTTTCCTGCACAGGCAGGGCTGGGGAGGGGCGGCTGGGCTGTCAGAGGCTTTGGAAACCATTTCTTCTTTGACAATTGAAATTTATGTGGTTTTTAATTGTCTGTAAACAAAGCCTTTTAAATCTAGCACTAAATCTCCATCGAGGTCAGCTGGCATACAGAGGGATGGTTGCTGAATTAGTTTGGAGTCTGCTTTTCTTTTCCTAAAAAAACCCCCTCTCAATCAGTTTATTGTCCTGCAATAGAGAGACACAAAACACACAAATCACTTGGCCCCTCCTTCCCACTTTGAATGAATAGATAAAAATCCATCTGTTTTTTATCTGCCTGTTTTGAGGGGCCAAATCCTTGTCCTTTGTAAAAAAATGGCCTCAGCGATACAATTTCTAGTTAGTCAGCAGCTAAGACGACTGACCAAACACCACCTAGGTGGTTGGTTAGTGATGATCGTAGTTGAGAAAGTTTCAATCTGGCTTTGGTACTAAATGGTCATTAGATGAAGATCATTTATACTGTGAATAATTAAGAGCTGAAGATGTAATACAATAAATGTGTATTGGTTATCAGGGTTCACAGTTAGACTATGGATTACATGACTTTATTATAAAGTAAAAAATACAAAAAATTGAGGGAACAGGCCAAAGAGTGTGAATGTTTGGTTTTCTATAGATTGTCATACCATTGACAATAGCCTTTGACAATCAGAATTTAAGACTCGAATGCCTGGCTGCTGGCCCCAGGCTCCCTGGAGCTCCAGAAAGCTTGGGACGCACTTCCTGTTTGGAGCATCTTCTGTACTGGTCCTCACTGCTCTCTTGTCGGACCTGCAGGCTCCGTGTTGCAGTTCTCCCATTTCTCTGACAGCTACTTCTCTGTCTCTGTTGCAAATGAGAAAAAATGAGCCATTGTGAATCAGGAGAGACAGAGAGCTCTCAGGGTAAAAAAAAAAAAAAAAAGGATGCTAAAATACACACAGCAACCAGGTTCAAATAAAAGCTGTCACTGCTAAGTGAACTGAAGATTCAAATTCTGGCATGGGATTCCTAATTTCAAGCAGCTCTGGCTTGGGGCTTTTGAATATTCCTTTCTTTGTCTCTTCTGAGCTCCCAGTTCCTGCTTTGAAGAACCATAAAACTGAAAAAAAAAAATTTTTGGTTTCTTTTTCTAAATGTATCTCTATATGCGAGGAGTTATCTCATATAAAGGATGGATTTTTTTTCTTCCAAGTCTATTTCTAGTTTGCAGTGATGTCAGATATTTCAAAGGAACCTGCCTGTGTTTTTAGCAGAAACTGGACTAAAATTCCTGACTCTGCTAGTTATATATTTTTGGACAAACCACTTAGTTTTCCTATTTTTGTCATCTATAGAATGGGAATAATAATATCTGTGACATGGGTGTTGAATTATGGACTAAAATCAGATCATTTAAAATGTAATTTCTTATAGTACCTGGCACATATCTATACCAAAACCTTTATAGACCAAGGAATAATTTGAGAACAAAAAATAAATGATAACCACCCCCCCACCTCCAACCAAAACAAGAGAAGGAAAGAAAATTTAGAAAGCCCTAGCAAATAAGAAAATTTAGTGAATCTCTAAAATATAAAATTATGAGATTAAGTTAAGACTGTAAAAAGTCAGGAATTAAAAATTATATATTATGTCATTGGTTAAAAGTAAGTGGAATTTGTTGCTTTAAAAATAGTTCATTACAGAGAGTAGGTACTAAAATGGAATAGAAAAACCATTCCCCATGTATAGATATGAGAGTTGAACCAGAAAGAAGGGCTTAGTGCCAAAGAATTGATGCTTTTGAACTGTGGTGTTGGAGAAGACTCTTGAGAGTCCCTTGGACTGAAAGGAGATCCAACCAGTCAATCCTAAAGGAAATCAAGCCTGAATATTCATTGGAAGGACTGATGCTGAAGCTCCAATACTTTGGCCACCTGATGTGAAGACCTGACTCCTTGGAAAAGACTCTGATGTTGGGAAAGATTGAAGGCAGGAGGAGGGGGAGGCACTTCCAAAGTGGGTGGCAGAGGATGAGATGGTTAGATAGCATCAGTGAATCAATGGACCTGACTTTGAGCAAACTCCGGGAGATAGGGAACAGGGAAGCCTGGTGTGCTGCAGTTCGTGGGGTCACAAAGAGTCAGACCTGACTTAGCAACTGAACAAAAACAACCTCTTGATGCAGGGGTGAGGAAGTTTGAGACACAAAAGTTGGGGAGAACAGAAGCTGAAATGTTGATCAAACCCTGGCCACACTACTTGGCCACCCAGAAGCAGTGACAGCAGCCCTCAAGGATCTCCAGAGAGGACCTTTCAGGTAAGGCCCACCCTCCTCCACACCTTCCTCCCACCTGTGCAGTCACTAGTCCACTGATGGATTTTCATTGAACTCTCCTGCAATAAAATCACACTTGGAATTTCAAATCCATTCAGGATGAAAATGTTGGGGAAGCCAGATTCCTACTCCTTTACTGTGGAGCCTCAGTGCAAATTCATTCATTCATTCATTTAGTCACTTGTTCAACTAACTTGTTAAACATCTACTGAGTGTAGACACTGTGCTAAGCTCTGGGAATGAAGCTGAATCACAAAGACCTGGCTGGTGTCTGGCTTCTAAGAGCTATAATTATTTGAGATGGTCTCACCCAACCCTATCAGCATCTCTACTGATACTGTGAGATGTGATACATCTCTACTGATCTACTGTGGCTTTGGGGTCCTAGGGATTCCCTGTCGATCAAAATGCACCCAGCTGCCTTTTAACAAGGTGGAGGTACAGTAAAGTCACCAGGGCTTGTCATTAAGACATTAGCTAAATTTAGCTAGATCCTGGGAGGAAGTAGCTGGATTAGACCTATTGGGGTTAATCTGAGATCTAAGGTCAGATGGGAGTGAAAAGATATTAAAGTTGTGTCCGAATAGTAAATAATAAAGATGAAGTAAGTTAATAGTAGATTGATGGACAGATGAAACATGATACGGACATACATTCTTTTTTTTTTTTTTTACTTTTTATTTATTTATTTTATTTTTTAACTTTACAATATTGTATTGGTTTTGCCATATATCAAAATGAATCCACCACAGGTATACATATGTTCCCCATCCTGAACCCTCCTCCCTCCTCCCTCCCCATACCATCCCTCTGGGTCATCCCAGTGCACCAGCCCCAAGCATCCAGTATCGTGCATCAAACCTGGACTGGCGACTCGTTTCGTACATGATAGTATACATGTTTCAATGCCATTCTCCCAAATCATCCCACCCTCTCCCTCTCCCACAGAGTCCAAAAGACTGTTCTATACATCAGTGTCTCTTTGGCTGTCTCATATACAGGGTTATTGTCACTATCTTTCTAAATTCCATATATATGTGTTAGTATACTGTATTGGTGTTTTTCTTTCTGGCTTACTTCACTCTGCGGACATACATTCTTGATCACACTTTCCTCTATAGTCTTCCTTTTTGGTTTCACCTTATTTCAGTCTGTTGGACTAGAATATTAATTCAGTATAATTAATAAATATTATTACTTTAATTATACTATGTGATTATTATAAATTCAGCTATTTGTTAGCTATTATTAATAAATAATATTATGTAATACAATAATAGCTGTTTCATAATGTTTTATTATGTGCCAGATACTGTGGTAAATTCACCTCATTTAATTCTCACTTCAGAGCGAAGGAAATTATTATTATCATTTTGCAGATAAGAAAACTGAGGTGCAGAGGGGTCAAATAAACCTTCCAAGATCATGTGCAGCTGGTGTTCAAACCCAGGAGCTTGTCTCCAGAACTGACATTCTTATCTCTCGATTCTGCCTCTGTCAATCATTTTGCCTCGCTTTCGTTGGCCAGATTGATTAAGCAAGTTGATCTCCATCTCTTGTGTTTTTGACCTGGATTTCTCTCTATCTTTAACATTTTCTTTAAGAAAATTCTAAGCAAACAAAAGTGGAAAGAATAGTATACCAAACCCTATGTATGCATCAATCTTGGATTCTCTTTGCTTTGACCTCAGCTCTTGATCTCGTTTATTCAATCTTGCAGATAAGCTTTAAATTTCTATTTCTCCCACTGATTTTTAAAAATAAATTAATTTAAATTGGAGGCTAATTACTTTACAATATTGTAGTGGTTTTTGCCATACATTGACATGAATCATCCATGGGTGTACATGTGTCCCCTATCCTGAACCCCCCTTCCTCCTCTCTCCCCATCCCATCCCTCAGGGTCATCCCAGTGCACCAGCCCTGAGTGCCCTGTCTCGTGCATCGAACCTGGACTGGTGATCTATTTCACATATTATACATTTTTCAATGCTATTCTCTCAAATCATCCCACCCTCGCCTTCTCCCACAGAGTCCAAAAGTCTGTTCTTTACATCTGTGTCTCTTTTGCTTTCTCACATATAGGGTCATCATTACCATCTTTCTAAATTCCATATATATGCATTAATATGCTGTATTGGTGTTTTTCTTTCTGACTTACTTCACTCTGTATGATAGGCTCCAGTTTCATCCACCTCATTAGAACTGATTCAAATGCATTCTTTTTAATAGCTGAGTAATATTGCATTGTGTATATGTACCACAGCTTTCTTATCTATTCGTCTGCTGATGGACTTCTAGGTTGCTTCCATGTCCTAGCTATTGTAAACAGTGCTGTGATGAACATTGGGGTACATGTGTCTCTTTCAATCCTCGTTTCCTTGGTGTGTATGCCCAGCGGTGGGATTGCTGGGTTGTATGGCAGTTCTATTTCCAGTTTTTTAAGGAATCTCCATACTGTTCTCCATAGTAGCTGTACTAGTTTGCATTTCCACCAACAGTGTAAGAGGGTTCCCTTTTTCCCCACTGATTTGATGATTTGATTGTGACATTCTTTATGTTTTACTGTATTCCAATGGCCATGGTACTTCAGAAGGAATGATCCAAGGAATCTCCTTCCCCGCTCCCAGATTTATTGAGATATACTTGACTTATTGTTTAAGTGTCAGGTATACAATGCAATGACTTGATGCACATATATATCATGAAATGACTACCCCAATGATGTTAGTTAACACATCTCTCACATTTTTTGTAATGAGAATATTTGATCTATTCTCTTAGCAACTTGCAAGTGTGTAATAAAGTGTTGTTAACTGTAGTCACATGCTGTACATTAGATCCCTAGAACTTGTCTTGGCTAATTATGGCTTCCCTGGTGGCTCAATCCCAGGGTCAGGAAGATCCCATGGAGAAGGAAATGGCAACCCACTCTGGTACTCTTGCCTGGGAAAATCCCATGGACAGAGAAGCCTGGTAAGCTACAGTCCATGGGGTTGCAAAGAGTCGGACACAGCTGAACGACTTTACTTTCACTTTCATAGTATACTATTATATCTTATAATATATTATTATAAAATAAGCTACTTAGTAGCTATTATTGGTAAATAATGGTTTATATTTAATAGTGTTTTATTATGTGGCAGATATTGTGCTAAATTTATCTGAGTGAGTTCTTACTTCAATGATCTTTGACCATTGCCTCTATTTTTCCCTGCCCATCAGCCCTGGCAACCATCATTACACTCTCTGTTTCTATGAATTGCCCTTTTAAGATTTCTATATGAGTGAAAATATATAGTTATTGGTCTTTGTCTGACTTTTAGCATAATGCCCTTAAGGTCCATCTGTGTTGTTACAAATCTGTTGACATTTGGGTGGTTTCCATGTCTTGGCAATTGTGAGTAATGCTTACCATGAACATGGTGTACTCATATTCCTTCAGGATACTGATTTCATTTCTTTCAGATATATGTTCAGGAGTGGGATTGCTGGATGATATGGTAATTCTATTTTTAAATTTTTGAAGTTCCTTCATATTGTTTTTCATAGTGGCTATATTAATTTACATTCCCACCAATGGTGCCCAAGGGTTCCTTTTTCTCTACATCCTTGCCAATAATTGCTATCTTTTATCTTTTTGGTGATAGCCATTCCAACAGATGGAAGATGATATCTCATGGTGACTTTTATTTGTATTTCCATGATTAGTGATGGTAAGCATCTTTCCATGTACCTGTTGACCATTTGTATGTCTTCTTTGAAAGAAAAGTCTATTCAGTCCCTCTGTCCAGTTTTTAACTAGATTATTTGGTTTTTTGCTATTGAGTTATATGAATTCCTGGTGTATTTTGGATATTAATAGCTTATCAGGTATGTTGTTGGCAAATATGTTTTACCAATTTTATAGGTTGCCTTTCATTTTGTTGGTGGTTTCCTTTGCTATGCAGAAGCTTTTTAGTTCAATGTAGTCCTACTTGGTTATTTTTTGGTTTATTGCTTGTCATTTTCATGTTATATCCAAAAATTATTGCCCAGAACAATGTCAAGGAAAATTTTCCATATATTTTCTTCTAGTATTTTACAGGTTCAGGCTGTGAATTTAATTATTTAATCCATTTTGAGTTCATTTTTCTAAGTCCATGGGGTCGCTGAGGGTCGGACAGGACTGAGCAACTTCACTTTCACTTTTCACTTTCATGCATTGGAGAAGGAAATGGCAACCCACTCCAGTGTTCTTGCCTGGATTATCCCAGGGATGGGGGAGCCTGGTGGGCTGCCGTCTCTAGGGTCGCGCAGAGTCGGACATGACTGAAGTGACTTAGCAGTAGCAGTTTTAAGTGGTTTAAGATAGAGGTCCAGTTTCACTCTCTTGTATGTAAATATCATTTTCCCAATATCACTTGTTGAAAAGATTATTCTTTTCCCATTGGATATTCTTGTCAAATATTGACAAATATTGAATCCCTTGTCAAATATTAATCGACTATATATGTCTGGGTATATGCACGATTATGTTCCAATGGTCTATGTCTGTTTTTATGTCAATTTTATGTTTGATTACTATAGCTTTGTAGTATAGTTTGAAATTAGTATGTGTGATGCCTTCAACTCTGTTCTTTTTTCTTAGGACTGCTTTGGGTGTTTGGGGTCTTTGGTAGTTTCATATGAATTTTAGAGTTATTTTTACTTTTTTTATAAAAAAATGCCATTGAAATTTTGATATGAGTTTCATGAAATCTATAGATGGCTTCAAATAGTATGGACATTATAACAATAACAATTCTTCCAATCTAGGAACATGGATATCTTTCTACTTATTTTGCTTTATTCAGTTTCTTTTATCAATGTCATAATTTTCAGTGTTCAGATCTTTCACCTACTTGGTTAAATTCATTCCTAAGTTTTTAAAATTGTTTTGATGCTACTGTAAATGGGATTATTTTATTTCTTTTTTAGGAAGTTTGTTGTTGGATATAGAAATGAAACTGATTTTTGTATGTTAATTTTGTATCCTTCAACTTTACTAAATTCATCTATTAGTTCTAGGAGTTTTTGGTGAAATCTTTAGGGTTTTCTGCATGTAAGATAATATTATCTACAAACAGAGACAATTTCCTTCATTCTTTCTGAAATGGGTGCCTGTTATTTCTTTTTCTTGCCTAATTACTCTGGCTAGATCTTTCAGTATTATGTTGAATAGGAGTGATGGGCTGGGAATTTTCCATACTTTAACCACCTCCAAACTCTTAATTATCAATAATGTGATTCTAGGGCTTAAATGGGATGGATTACCAGTTTCTAGGGTTTCTTATTTGCTTAACTCTATAGTGGCTCATACCCATATATCAGTATGTTAATTGAAAAGAGTAGACTCTTCATTAATGTTATTTAATAATTTAGCTAAATTAAGCAGTGTGCAATATTTTAAGAATTGTGACTGGGAGGGGGGAAGGCATGAGTATTCTTTTAATTTTTCTGATGGAAGTAGAAGAGTTTGCATTTTTTTTTTCTCTTGTGCCAGGGGCATTTTTCAAAGAATTTTTCTTATTTTAAGGAGAAATAAAGCTTTTATAATCTGCTCCTAAAGACTCCCAGGAAGAGAATTTTTCATGGCAGCTCTTGTTAAAATGTTGATAAAGAAGGATTAGGAAGTGTTCTACTTGACTTAGATTAGTGAGGGGTAAAATTCTGGCAGCGGAGAAGGCAATGGCACCCCACTCTGCTACTCTTGCCTGCAAAATCCCATGGGCGGAGGAGCCTGGTAGGCTGCAGTCCATGGGGTAGCTAAGAGTCGGACAAGACTCAGCGACTTCACTTTCACTTTTCACTTTCATGCATTGGAGAAGGAAATGGCAACCCACTCCAGTGTTCTTGCCTGGAGAATCCCAGGGACGGGGGAGCCTGGTGGGCTGCCGTCTATGGAGTCGCACAGAGTCGGACACGAATGAAGTGACTTAGCAGCAAAATTCTGGCCGAGGCCAAGGTGAGTAAAATATCACAGCAGGCATAGCTTTGCAAAAGCCTTTCCTTGAAGTAGTAGTCTCTTCCCCTTCGTGGTTGAATGCTGTCTGAGGCTTAGTGTTTCGTAAAGTTTCTTCCGAATTTTTGTTCTCTTCAGACTCTATACACTGGCCTTAAAAATCTCACCTTCTACCATGGACAAAATGAACAAATATAAGGAATTGAGTCTTAAATATCTAATTCGAGCCCTAAGTCTCTCACGTTTCCAGACGCATTAATCCAACTGCCTACTGGAAATTGACATTTAGATGTCTCACATTTTCTTTGAACCCAAGATGTCTGAAATAAAATTCATCATCTTGCCATTAATTACTGCTTCTTCCATTTTTCCTACAACACAAAATGACCTGCCCCAGTTGCATAACGCAAACCCTCCCTCACTCCTCTTGTCTCTTCTCCACTTCCCATTAATCACAATGTCCTGTTGCATCAGCTTCCTAAATATATCTCTAATTTGTCACCTCTCTTCACCCTCACTATGCATGCCATGCCT
Source organism: Bubalus bubalis (assembly GCF_019923935.1). Taxonomy (NCBI): domain Eukaryota; kingdom Metazoa; phylum Chordata; class Mammalia; order Artiodactyla; family Bovidae; genus Bubalus; species Bubalus bubalis. Next base: position 35,827,588 of record NC_059169.1, on the reverse strand, counting down.
CCTTCATCTCTAGACTAGAGAACTGTAAGACTCCTAATTATATCCCTTCTTCTAGTCTTGTTTCCCTTTAATTCATCTTCCTCCTTCTCATGAAAGTACTTCCTCTGAAATGCAAATTAACTGTGTTATGGCCAGTTTAAAACTCTTCAAAGGGTCCATTGCACAAAGTACAAACAATTAAATTTCGCAAAACTCTCCAGCTACCTTCTTTCTGCATTTCCCTTTGTACCCTGAATTCAGATATTGATAGTTACCAGGATATACTGAAGGTTCCCCAATTTTGTGCTTTTGCTCTGAAATTTTTCTAGAAGAAAGCCTTTACCTTTTTCTGTTTCTCATACACTTACCATGGCAACCTACTTCACCTTCAACATTTTCCAGACTCAACTCAAGAATTCCCTCCTCTATAAGTATGATCTGAACCGTTCTCTAACTGCAAGGGTAGAATTGACCATAGGAACTCATTTGCATTTCTACTGTACCCACTAGAATGTAAAATATACCTAAGTTTTAATTCACTCGCATTTTAATATCTCTGTCTTTTTTTATGAATAGGTTTTTTTTTGTTTGTTTGTTTTGCTTCCTCAACCCCTAGCATCAGTTTCTGGTATATAGTACACTAAATATATTTTATTTGCTTGCTTGCTTAAGAGACTGATTGAATAAGTAAATGTGTACCCCTAAAGAATATTATTACAATGAGTAAGGTCTTATATTTTGTTTCCTTTCTGTTATTGTAAAACTTTCTTCTATCTGTACTGCTAAGTGCTGCTAAAGAAATTAATACTACATGGAATAATTATATTGTTTTCTATTGTTTTCTATCCTCCATACTTCTAGGCCCCCCATTTATTTATTTTGTTACATAGTTAAAACCTTCTTAATGTTAGAATTTAAACAGATTTATATAATAACTTTAAAAGAGATACTTATGGCTTTTGCTATTATTATGTTTAAAATCTCATCTTTTACTTTATTTGGGCACTATTGTTGTTGTTGTTTAGTCACTAAGTCGTGTCTGACTCTTTTGCGACCCCATGAATTATTGCCCTCCAGGCTTCTCTGTCCATGGGATTTTCCAGGCAGACATACTGGAGTGGGTTGCCATTCCCTTCCCTAGGGGATCTTCCCAATCCAGAGATCAAACCTGTGTCTCCTGCATTGTAGGCAGATTCTTTACCACTGAGCCACCAGGGAAGTCTTTAGGCACCATTGTCTCTTGCTAATTATAATAAATATGTAGAGAAAGTTAACCTTTTAACACTTCTAATTTGGTAATTTGATATATTTGGATACTGTTATTAGAAACTGACTCATATGGGGTGAGGATTTGGCATATTTCATTAGTTATTTCCAAGCGAAATCTTCTTCACTCCTTACTTTGGAAATTTCATTTAGACTGTGTTGAGAGTTTAGCCTTTTCCAGGCATACATATCCTAGGTAGGAATATAAAGAGAGCAAGCACAGCTGCTTACCTGAAGGAAATTACAATGTTGAAGGAAGATAGGATTGTTGTACAGAGAGCTGTAACATAAAAGATAGGGGAAATACACAAAGTGCTGTAGGAATATAGAAAAGAAACTTATTTCCAAAAAGAGGACCTAAAGAAAGCTTCCTGGTAGAAGGGAGCTTTTAAACTTGACTTTGAAAATGAAGTACGATTTCAATAGGTAAGGACTGGGGAAGGAGAGTGGTGACCAGCTGAGGTGTGAAAGTACAGGATGCATGGAGAAAACAAAAGTGAAGCAGGCAGTTTCCGGGACACACGGAGGGTGGGTTGATACTTCTAGAGGATGTTGAAAACTGGAAAGATAAGTTATAGTCCTAGTTAGGAAGCCCTTGAATGCGTCACCAACAATCAAGGCTCACATGAGACGGAACAAATTGATGACCTTCTTTCCGTCTGCCATTATCCACCCACAGCAGCGTATTAGGTTCCCCTTATCTTTTATACTCTACATTTGCAAAGAAATTGCCATGATATCACTTCTGTTTGCCGACCTTCTCTAGCCACTTTGAAATCATGCTTTTTTTTCCCCCTTACTCAGTCTTTTGGCTCAATGTTCTGCTATTTGAACTTCAGCCACTCTTTTTTTGTTGTTATTGTTTCTCTGGGGGGCACTGCTATTAGAAATTAACTGATATGGAGAATAAATTGTTCTGTAATTATATTTACTGTAATAAAGGATGCTTATCAAAACCTTCTAGCTTTCTACCTGTCATGAGATTTAGATACTATAAATCCACCTAATATCTGTTGGTCATATTAATTATACACACAGAGGGATGTTCTCTTGGGAACGTCATGCTACTTCTTTTACTCATTATTCTTTTAAAATTCAAAGATTCAGATTTTACCCACTTTCGAGGGTATGGGGTGCATACCGTGTGAGACATATGTTGCAATTCTTTTCTTCCAGTTGTGACTTGCTGCTTCATTCATCATAAAATTTTGAAACAGTTTTATTCAGACATAATTTGTATACCATAAACTCACCATATCAAGGGTCCAGTTCAGTGAATTTTTGTTTACAGAGTTGTACCACAAGCACCACAACATAATTTAAGAGTATTTCTATTAACCTAAAAAGAAATCATTTTTTTCTTTCTTTCTTTTTCTGGCTGCACCACCCAGCATGTGGAATCTTAGTTCCCAGACTCATTCTCCCTGCATTGGAAGGGTGGAGCCTTAACCACTGGACCTCCTGGAAAGTCCAGAGAAATCTTCTATCTAATTACAGCCATTCCCCATTTCCAGTCTCAGTTCTAGACAATGACTAATCTACTCTTTTTATATTTCTGAATTTGGACATTTTATATAGATGGGTTTTTCTTATCTGGCCCTTTGCTTAGCACGGTTTTGAAGTTCATCCACATTGTAACATGTGTCAGTACTTCTTTTTTATTGTCAGAAGTTTTCCATTGTACGTATGAACTTCATTCTGTTTATCCGTTCACCAGCTGATGGACATTTGAGTTACTTCCACTTTTTGGCTCAAGTGAATAATACTGCTGTGAACATTAGTGTACAAGTTTTTGTGTGGATATGTTTTCATATATTTTTGGGAGATTCCTAGGAGTAGGATTGCTGGATGGCCTGACATATTTGTGTTTAGCCTTATAAGAAAGTACCAACATGTTTTCCAAAATGGCTGCTCCAGTTTACATCGTCAGAGTTGTTCAGTCACTCAGTCACGTCCATCTCTTTGCGACCCTACGGACTGCAGCACGCCAGGCTTCTCTGTTCTTCACCATCTCCTGGAGCTTGCTCAAACTTGTGTCCATTGAGTCAGTGATGTCATCCCACCATCTCATCATCCCCTTCTCCTTCTGCCTTCCATCTTTCCCAGCATCAGGGTCTTTTCTAACGAGTTGGCTTTTCGTATCGTGTAGCCAAAAATATTGGAGCTTCAGCTTCAGCTTACATAGCCTCCAGGAACGTATGAGGCCCAAGCTTCTCTGCATCCTAATCAACACTTGTTATTGTCTCTCTCTCTTTTTTTTTTCCTTGAATCAAAGTTTGTTTTTTTTTTAATTTTATTTTATTTTTAAACTTTACATAATTGTATTAGTTTTGCCAAATTTTGATTTAGTCATTTTAGTGGGTGAGATGGCTTTATTATGGTTTTGAGTTGCATTTCCCTAATGAATAATGATGTTGAAAATCTTTTTATGGTATTATTAACCATTTGTACATTTTCTATGGATAAATGTCTATTCAAATCCCTTGCTTATTTTTAAATTATTTATCTTTTTCTTATTGAATTCTCAGCGTTTTATGAGGCTTCCCAGGTGACTCAGTGGTAAAGAATCCACCTGTCAATGTAGGAGATGCCAGAGACACAAATTTATCCCTGGGTTGGAAAGATTCTCTGGAGGAGGAAATGACAACCCACTCCAGTATATTTGCCTGAAGAATTCAATGGACAGAGGAGCCTGGCAGACTCCAGTCCATGGGGTTGTAAAGAGTTGGAAACAAGTGATCGACTGGGCACATAGAAGTGTTTTATACATAACCTGATACAAGTCTTCTATTAGGTGTATGATTTGCAACATCTTTTTCCATTCTGTGGGTTATTTTTTACTTCTTTCTTTTTTGTCTTTTTACTTTCTGAATGGTGTCTTATGAAGCACAAATCTCTTAAAAATTTTTACAGAATTCAGTTTATCAATTTTTACTTTCATCTCTGGGCTTTCAGTGATCACTTAACATTTTTGGAGACTTGGGTCAGATTAATTTATGAAAACTCTATTTGTTATGTTTATGATGACATAACAAGTTGAGGCTTTTATTACCTTATTTGTGAGGTGATCATGCCTGCTTCTCCCTGCAGCATTCATTGATCTACTGTGGATTTCCTGAAATTACAGCAGTGAATTCAATTTACCTTCCACTTTGGGGATTCACTGCCTACACAAACTTCCTATTTTCCTTTCCACCATCCTATCCTTACCCTTTAAACAGTAAGGAATCTCTGTCCAAAGAGCTTCAGAACATCCATTTACAGTTCCTGAAGGGTTCTGGGGACACAGCAAGTACCCACAGGATATTTGGAGATGACCCATGTGCTGTTGGAAATAGACTATCCAAGCCTGCTCTCCTGGAGTCTGTCCAGGTCTCCAGAACTCACGCATGCATGCTCAGTCATGTCTGACGCTTTGTGACTCCATGGACTATAGCCCACCACCTCCTTTATCCATGGGATTTCCCAGGCAAGAATACTGGGTTGGGTTGCCATGCCCTCCTCCAGGACATTTTCCTGACCCAGGGATTGAACTAACATCTGCTGCATTGGCAGGCAGATTCTTTACTATTGAGCCGCCAGGGAAGCCCAGAATTCTGAGTGGCAGAATGAAGTTATGAAAGAGCTTGGACTAGGAGCCAAAAGACCAGTTCTAGTCCTGAATCTACCCGACCAAGTTGAACTTGCTGTAGTTTTACTTCTTCATTTAGAAAGTGAGCTTTTGGATATCTAATGCTTCTTTTTTTTTAATAGCAGTGGTTCTCAGTAGGGGGAACAAATTGCCCAGAAGCATTCGCAAGACATCTTTGGTTGCAAAAACTGAGGGGAGCATTACTGCATTTCTTGAGCAGAAGCACTGATGCTGTTAAACATTCTATGATGCACATCCCAGCTACTATGACAAAGAATCACCCAGTCCTAATAGCAAGAGTGCCGAGCTTGAGAAGTCTTGTTTAGCGTATCTGTTTTTTTAGTTTGTTTGGTTTTTTTTAATAGAAAATTCCCCTCTCTTGTTGTATATGAATACATCTTTTCTTCTAAAGTTCAGGTCCAGAGTGGAGCCTTCTTTGGTCATTTTAATTCATAATGATTATTTTTTCTTATTTTCAGAATTCCTATGCTACTTATTATTATGTCACTAATAAGTATAGTACATTAAAAAATAAAATTATAATTGTAGACAATTTATATTTTTAAGCAATAAGTATATATTTATGAAGCTAATTAATGTATTATAATCTATAAGATGTTTGCTTTTTATCATAAAAAATTTCTGAAAGTGATGAAAATTTTTATCCCAGCTGATCTGCTTGAGATACTTGCAGCCTCCCATACTGACTTCCCTGTGCTGGGCTTCCTCAGTGGCTCAGACGGTAAGGACTCTGCCTGCAATGCAGGAGACCTGGGTTTAATCTCTGGGTGGGGAAGATTCCCTGGAGAAGGGATAGGCTATCCACGCCGGTATCCTTGCCTGGAGAAGGGATAGGCTATTCACACCAGTATCCTTGCCTGGAGAATCCCACAGACAGAGGAGTTTCATGGGCTACAGTCCATGGGGTTGCAAAGAGTCAGACGTGACTGAGCAAGTAACACTCCAGTACTGTCAGCTAACAACAGTAATATGGAAGCTAAAAATTTTGCCAATTTACATGTCAAGATCTTTTGCAGGCCCAGACCATTCCAACCTCTTCACTGGGGCCCAATTCAGGGAGGAGTGTCTCAGGGGGTTTCACTGAAGGAAGTCAGAACCCTGCTCAGGCTCTCTTAGGCACAGTCTGGCAGCTGGAGTAATGAAGGCAAGACCTGAATGGAAATTTCAATGCAGGGCTATTCTAAGGTACATACAGGGTATTTGTTTTCCAAAATAAATTCCCTTGCACTTCCACAGTTTTCACATCTACCTATTTCTCCATGATCTGTCAGATAGATCATGAATTATCGTTGCAAAAATTTGGACCTGCTTAAGCAACACAATCTAAGCAACTGGCTTAAGCAACACATCATTAGAGTCACGTTGAACAGCACCAGGTGCAGGACTGACCCCTTGAGGACCACCATTCAATATGCCCCCAAGGCTGACATTTAACCATTGATGACTGCTGAGTAGGGCCCTCTGACCAATAGCACATCAATCAATAGTGTTCTTCCAGTCCCACATTCCCAGAATCTCTGCTTCTCTTTAGAGCTGGCCCCATTTGTTTTCGTTAGTTTTTGGATTGAACAGTATAGCTAAAATTTAAAGGCAACTGCAAATGATTTATAAAGAGTATAGGCTCGGTTGCATTAGGGACATCAATTGTCTAGTAAACATATTAATAAAAACACAATGACTTTTCACTTTGCATTTTACTAGAATTGGTTACTAAAAGAATCTCTAATCTCCCTTTGTGGAAGCTGCTTTTCCAAATTGCCTTCCCTGAGCCTTAGTTTGACCATATGGTCTCTGTATGTGTGTATCTGTGTGTGTGTGTGTGTGTGTGTGTGTGTGAGGGAGCAGAGGGGTTAATCTGCCCAATTAGCGTTGGATTTTGCTTGATGTTCTCTCTGTGGAATATCTACCAATTTTATAATTTTGTAAAATAAATTCAATCAGTAGACTTTCTGCGTTATTCATTTAATTGAAATGTGATAAAAAGACTTTTAGGAGTTAAATAGATGTTTTTGTTAGTAAACTTTATTTTTCTAGAAGATTTAGATTTATAGAAAAATCAAGTAAGTACAGAAAAGTACAGAGAGTTGCTATACATGCTCTGCATCCTCCCCTCCCTTCCCTCACTTTTTCTCCTATTAACATCTTGCTTTGGTATGGTTGGGCTTCCCAGGTGGCTCAGCAGTAAAGTAGCTGCCTGCTAATTCAGGAGACGCAGGAGATGCAGGTTCGATCCCTGGGTTGGGAAGTTCCCCTGAAAGAGGAAATGCCAACCCACTCCAGTATTCTTGCCTGGGAAATCCCATGGACATAGGAGCCTGGCGGGCTATGGTCCATGGGGTCACAAAGAGTGGGACATGACTGAATGACTGAGCACACACGCACGCATTGGTATGGTACATTTGTTACAACTGATGAGCTGATATAGGTACAATAATATTAACTGAAGTTCATAGTTTACATTAGAGTTACACTTAGTTTAGTATTGTTCTATGAGTTTTGCCAAATGCATAATATTATGTAACCACCATTACAGTATCAGATAGCATTGCTTCAGGGCCCTAAAAATCCCCTGAGCTCCACCTATCCATGCATCCCTTTCTCTTCCTTGCCTCCCCTCACCTCCTGGCACCAGTGTCTTTTACCTCTCTTTATAGTTTTGCCCTTGTCATATAATAGGAATCATACAGTATGCAGCCTTTTCTGATTGGTTTCTTTCACTTAGAAATATGCATTGTTTCCTTCTTTTTTTGGCTTGATACTGTATTTCTTTTTTCTTTTTCAGAATACTATTCCAATGTAGAGATGTACCGCAAATATTTATCCATTTATCTCTTGAAGAACATATTGTTTGCTTCCAATTTTTACAGCTGTAAATAAAGATGCTATTAAACCTTCTTGTGCAGATTTTGTGGGGACAAAGGTTTCATCTCATTTCAGTTAATAACTAGATGTGCAATTGCTGAATCATAGGTAAGAATATGTTTAGCTTTGCAAAAAAAAAAAAAAATTCCCAAACTGTTTTTCAAAGTGGCTGTACTATTTTATATTCCCACCAGCAGTGAATAAAAGTTCCTCATGCTCCAGGTTTTCTCCAGCATTTGGTTTTGTTCCTGTTTAGGATTTTAGTCATTCTAATAAGTATGTACAGGTATCTTGTTTTAACAAGCTTGTTTTGCAGCTTTGTAATGATGGAATGATGCTAATCATGATGCTAATCATGCTAATCATCTTTTCATATACTTACCTGTTATCTATGTATTTTCTTTGAGGAAATGTCGATTCAGATCTTGTACCCACTTTTACACTGGGTTGCTTTCTTTAGAACTCTGTGTGGTTTGGATACAAACCTTTTATCAGATAGGCTTTTTGCAAGCATTGCTTCCCAGTCTGTGGCTTTTTCTTTCATTCTCATAACAGTGTCTTTTGCACAGCGGGAGTTTTTAATTTTAATGAAGTCTAACAGTAATACTTCTCTTTCATGGATTGTTTTGGCATTGTATCTAAAAACTTCTTACCAAATTCAAGGTCAACTAGATTTTCTCCTATACTATCTTCTAGAAGTTTCATTATTTTGCATCTTACATTTAGGTCTGTGGTCAATTTTGAGTTAATTTTTGTGAAAGGTATAAGGTCAGTTTTTTTTTTTTTTTTTTTTGCATTTAGATGTTCAGTTGTTACAGCATCATTTGTTGAAAATACCACCATTTCTCCTTTGGTTTGCTTTTCTCTTTTTATTAAAGATCAGTTGTCTGAATGAATCTGTGTGAATCTATTTCTTAGTTCTGTCTTCTGTTTCATTGACTTGTCTATCCTCTCACCAATATTGTGTGTGCTCAGTTGCTCAGTGATGTCTGACTCTTCGTAACTCTCATTGACTATAGCCTGCCAGACTCCTCTGGCCATGGGATTTTCCAGGCAAGAATCCTGGAGTGGGTTGCCATTTCTTGCTCCAGAGGACCTTCCCCATTCAGGGATCAGAGCCATGTCTCTTGTGTCTCCTGCATTGGCAGGCGATTCTTTACCACTGAGCCACCTTGTGACGCCCCTCTCACCAATATCACCCTTTGTTAATTACTATAGTATTATGGTGGGGCAGTGTCAGTCCTTGACTTTGTTCTTCTGTTTTAATGCTCTATTGTCTCTCTGGATCTTTCACCTCTTTGTATACACTTTAGAATCAGTTTGTGAATATCCACAATGTAACTTTCTGGAATTTTGATTTTGATTGCATTGAATATATAGGTTAAGTTGAGACGAACTGACATCTTAACAATATTATTTTCCCATCTATGAACATAGACTATATTTCCATTTATCTTGAACTTCTTTGATTTTTTTCATCAGAATTTGTAGTTTTCTTTGTATAACTTTGTTAGATTTATAACCAGTTGTTTCATTTGTTTTGTGCTGATGTAAATAGTGTTGTGTTTTTAATTTCAAAATTCCATTGTTCACTGCTGCTAGGGAAGCAATTGAATTTGTATATTAGCCTTATATCTTGCAATCTCACTATAAGAGTTAGTTTCAGGAGTTTGTTGTTCTTTTAAAGTTTTGGGGATTTTCTACGTAGATAATCAAGCTATCTGTGAACAAAAGTGGTTTTATTTCTTCCTTCCCAACCTATACATCTAATATGTTTTCTTATTTTTCTAAGGAAAAAGTTTGTTCTATTAACAGCATTTGCAAGAACTTCCAGTATGATGTTAAAAAGCAGTGATGAATGGGGATATCTTTGCTTGTTCCTGATATTAGAAGGAAAGCATCTCATTTCCTACCATTTAATAAGACATTACCTGTAAGTTTTCTGTAAATATTCTTTGTCAAGTTGAGGAAGTTGTTCTTTATTTACAGTTTGCTGAGGTTTTATTTTCCTGCATCCCTTTGCTTTTTCTTCATCCCTTGATATGCTTTTTCTGCATCCCTTGATATGATTATATGTTTTTTTCTTATTTAACCTGTTGATGGGGGTGGATTAAATTAATTGATTTTTGAGGGTTAAACTAGCTTTATATGACTGGAATAAATTCCAATTGATCATGGTAAATACTTTTTTTTCGTACATTTTTGAATTTGATTTGACTGCATTTTCTTGAGGACTTTTGTGTCTATATTTATGATAGATACTGTAAGGTCTCTGAAAATAGTTTTCTATTTTAGTTCTGCCTAACATGGCATTCGAAGGGATCACCAATTACCAATATAATAAATTTATAGAATTCTTTCCATTTTACAGTTTTTAAGTTATCCAAACCAAACTAGATGAAGAAAACCAGTTCTCAAAACTTTGACAAATACTGAAGATTTCCCCCCAACATTATTGGGAGTTTGCTTTTATTTTAGATAGAGTCAACTAATTATATAGAAGTAATTTTTGAAGTTTGGACTTCCCAGGTGGCGCTAGTGGTAAAGAACCTGCCTGCCAATGCAGGAGATGTAAGAGATCTGGGTTCGACCACTGGGTCAGAAATATCCCCTGGGGGAGGGCATGGCAAGCCACTCGAGCATTCTTGCCTGGAGAATCCTTATGGACAAAAGGAGCCTCGCTGGTTACAGTCCATAGGGTCACAAAGAGTCAGACACAACTGAAGCGACTTAGCATGGACACATGAATTTGTGACGTTTAAGGTCATGGTTCTAATACAAATGTTTTTTCAGATTTATCAAAAGCTTAAGTAAATGTGGCTGAGGAAAAAACTTCAAAGACAAACCAGATTTATAGTGCAATATTAAGATTAGAAGATTAGAATGATTGATATTTTCACTTATTTATTAGTTAGTATTTTGAAAAATGGTTCACACAGTGGAGAGGACAAGTGACCCATAAAGTTTAAAGGTATAGCTCTATTAAGAAGGATCATGAATGTTTGATAGGACATGATTAAGTCTTAAATTACTATATTTATATTTGACTTGTCTTGAGCAATGAGTATGTACATTGTCATATTTGCAAATGGCATACCAAGGTAGTTGGAAACTGAGTATAACTCAAATGACTTAGTTTTATATTATTCATCCTGTTGTTTATGTAAATGGCCTACCCAGTGCTTCTGGAGATGAATGTTAGTATCATTTAACAATTACATGATTAGGAACCTGGCATAGTGATCACTGACTTCCCAGGAATCCGCCTGCCAATGTAGGTGATGCAAGTTTGATCCCTGGGTCAGGAAAATCCACTGGAGGAGGAAATTGCAATCCAATCCAGTATTCTTGCCTGGAAAATCCCATGGACAGAGGAGCCGGAGGCCACAGTCCATGGAGTCCCAAAAGTCTGATACAACTTAGCACATACACACAATGATCACCACTCCCAGACTTATTTGAAATACTCATATGCCGAATAAAAATTCCACAGTCTGATTGTACTCTACCTTGTTAGTCCTTAATAATAATGGTAAGTAAGATTAATACAGTGCTTTAGTGTGCCAGCTGCTAATGTGTCACAGGCATCAAATCTTTAAATTACTACAATAACTTCATGTGGCAGGTACTTTCCTCTACTTTCTCCATGAGGTACCTGAAGCACAGAGAACTTCCATAATGTGTACAGTGTGGTCAGCCAGCTGGTGCCACCAAGACTTCGACCCAGTTGAGACGAAATTAGAGGTTTCCCATATCTACCCTTCTATGCCACGTGGCGCATGCTAAGTCGCTTGGTTGTGTCCGATTCTTTGCAACTTTATGGACTGTGGCCTGTCAGGCTCCTCTGTCCATGGATTCTCCAGGCAGGAATACTGGAGTGGGTTGCTGTGTCCTCCTCCAGGGGATCTTCCTAACCCAGAGATTGAACTTATGTCTCCTATGGCTCCTGCATTGTAGGCAGATTCTTTACCACTGGGCCACCAGAGTAGGGAAGCCCCTACTCTACTATACTGATTTCCAATTAGAGAAGAAATGAAAATAAGCAAATGTTTTAATCTCTCTTTAAACAAGTTCTACTTTTCATCTGTTGGAATTTTGTAGACATTTTGGGAAGAATAGGGAAAGAAAATAATTTTTATGTGTATCCCGTTTAAGTAATCTTTATATTTCTTTATTAATTTGAAGAAATTAATTAACTTCATTAACTTCAGTTCAGTTCAGTCACTCAGTCATGTCTGACTCTTTGTGACCCCACGAATCGCAGCACACCAGGCCTCCCTGTCCATCACCAGCTCCCGGAGTTTACTCACACTCACATCCATCGAGTCAGTGATGCCATCCAGCCATCTCATCCTCTGTCATCCCCTTCTCCTCCCGCCCCCAATCCCTCCCAGCATCAGAGTCTTTTCCAATGAGTCAACTCTACTCATGAGGTGGCCAAAGTACTGGAGTTTCAGCTTCAGCATCATTCCCTCCAAAGAAATCCCAGGACTGATCTCCTTCAGAATGGACTGGTTGGATCTCCTTGCAGTCCAAGGGACTCTCAAGAGTCTTCTCCAACACCACAGTTGAAAAGCATCAATTCTTCAGTGCTCAGCCTTCTTCACAGTCCAACTCTCACATCCATACCTGACCACAGGAAAAACCATAGCCTTGATAGACGGATCTCTGTTGGCAAAGTAATGTCTCTGCTTTTGAATATGCTATCTAGATTGGTCATAACTTTCCTTCCAAGGAGTAAGCGTCTTTTAATTTCATGGCTGCAGTCACCATCTGCAGTGATTTTGGAGCCCCCCCCAACCCCCCGCAAAAATAAAGTCTGACACTGTTTCCACTGTTTCCCCACTATTTCCCATGAAGTGATGGGACTGGATGCCATGATCTTTGTTTTCTGAATGTTGAGCTTTAAGCCAACTTTTTCACTCTCCACTTTCACTTTCATCAAGAGGCTTTTTAGTTCCTTTTCACTTTCTGCCATAAGGGTGGTGTCATCTGCATATCTGAGGTTATTGATATTTCTTCTGGCAATCTTGATTCCAGCTTGTGCTTCTTCCAGCCCAGCGTTTCTCATGATGTACCCTGCATAGAAGTTAAATAAGCAGGGTGACAATATACAGCCTTGATGTACTCCTTTTTCTATTTGGAACCAGTCTGTTGTTCCATGTCCAGTTCTAACTGTTGCTTCCTGACCTGCATACAGATTTCTCAAGAGGCAGGTCAGGTGGTCTGGTATTCCCATCTCTTTCAGAATTTTCCACAGTTTATTGTGATCCACACAGTCAAAGGCTTTGCATAGTCAATAAAGCAGAAATAGATGTTTCTCTGGAACTCTCTTGCTTTTTCCATGATCCAGCAGATGTTGGCAATTTGATCTCTGGTTCCTCTGCCTTTTCTAAAACCAGCTTGAACATCAGGAAGTTCATGGTTCACGTATTGCTGAAGCCTGGCTTGGAGAATTTTGAGCATTACTTTACTAGCATGTGAGATGAGTGCAGTAATGTAATTTAATGATATATCTCCTCAAAGGGGATATATTAATTCTCTTAACTGAGAAATCTAGAAATAGTTCTGACTTCAGGCACAGCTGGATCCAGCGACACAAATCCTATTCTTTGGTTGATCTCTTTCTACATCCCTGAGAAACATTTTCTTCATGGGGTGGGCCAGATGGCCTCTAGTGGTTACCTCCTAGCAGCTTAACAACTCCAGTGGAATAGTAAATTATGTTTCTATTAATAGAGTAACATTTTTATCAGAGCTCAAGAATCAATCTCCTGATTTTGCTCAGATCTATTTAATTTGCAAACCTCCTGGATGGGTCTCTATGCCACTATAAGTGGTAGCAACTTTTAGAACTTTGGCCTCTGATGTTTACTCTTGAATGAGGATGTAAATTATCAGCATTGTCCACATTTTACACTATCTAACTTCTGATGTAGAATTAAGTTAAAACACCTATATAGAGATGCTCATCCTGATTTAGCTCCCTGAATATTGCCCCACATGATTCTGATTCTGAGGTGGGAGAGGAAGGAAAACCCCTCCTCAGAGTGTGAAAAGATGAACTATTAATAGACGTGAGTAAAGTCATTAACCTGGATACAGACTCAACAAGGAAGGGCTGGCTGTCTTACTATCTTCACATGAATTTCTCTGCCTGACAGCTTGGGCCTTCAGCAATACTCCAATTCCTTGCTGACAGTGTCACGAAGGCCATGGTAAGCTCTCTGTGTAATAGGATGTTACTACTCTCTGAAGCTCTAGGGTGCCCTGTTTGGTCTCCATGGGCATACCTGAGAGTTCGGCTCCCTCCTGACCATCTAGATGGCCTAGGTATCCCCTGGGGCTTATGAGTGTTCCAAGAAAGAGCAGAGAAGTATCTTCAAGGTAGTGATTTTCTTACTCATCTGGCTGATTGGCAGGTGACATTTAGCAACACAGCATCCTCTGTGAGTTGTCTAGAGTCATAGAGCTAGAGCTGGACTTCTGGTCCACAATAGGACCTATCCACTGGAACAATATTTTTTACAGTGATGCTTTTCCTGGTCCCCTTCCTGGTACTTTTCTGAAATATATGCACCCTGAGACCTTGTTCTAGAAGGACACCTTATGTAGACATTTCAAGCTTCAAAGCTATGGAGCACTCCCTTGCTTGGCCCTCTCCTCCTTCTCCAGTGTTAAGGTATGCATTTTAAAAGATATTTTGTTTATTGATTGATTTCAGCTTTAGGTTGACTGTAAAACTGAGAAGAAGGTACAGAGACATCCCGTATACCACTAGCCCCTACTTAATATTTCTTTAAGAACTATATTCCATGGCAAAATAGTCAGTAAGCTTCATACGTGTCTTTATCACAATACTTACACTCTGAAAAATATCAGAAGTCAAATAAATTAAGGTACATGCTTTGGATGTTAAAAATCTTGGTTTAAAATAAAATTTAAACACGTGAGTTGATACGTACTTTATGGTGCTAAGTAAATATACATGGATTCAACCTTTTTATATAGTATTATCCCAAATTTAAAAATATATATTGTATGTATAATTACAAAATTGAAAAATACACCAAAATATTAATGGCTTTATTTTTTTTAATAATGAGCACACAGATGATTTAGTTTCTTGTTTATATTTTCCTTATAAATTTTAAATTTTATAAAACAAGTAGGGATGACTTTTTGAGTGAGAACATCTTGAAAAGAGTTGTAAATATTACAGAAAGCATGGGAAACAAGAATTGAGAAAAGAGCATTGGATTTGACAACTAGAAGGTCAGTGATAGAATTGAATTTTATAGAATGAATTAAGGTAGACATGTCAGAAGATATTGAAAGGATCAGAGCTTGAGTGGGAGTAGAAATCAGAAAGCAGCAGCTTCTTCTGCCTTACCTTCAATGTATGGAAGGAGAAAAATGCATCATAATCACATCATCTTTTGAGAGTCTACTAGGTATTGCATTTGATTTTTCACATTATGCTGATAAAACAATTAAACATTGTAATATCCATGCAGGCTTCCCTGGTGGTTCAATGGTAAAGAATCCACTTGTAATACAGGAGACACAGGAGACTAGGGTTCAATCCCTGGGCTGGGAAGATTCCCTGAAACGGCAACCTGCTGCAGTGTTCTTGCCTGGAGAATCCCATGGACAGAGGAGCCTGGTGGCCTACAGCCCATGAGGTTGCAAAGAGTGGGACAAAACTGAGTAACTGAGCCCAGACACATGCAGAGTCCATGCATGACAATAAAACTGAGACTTGGAGAAAAACAAGGCAACTGCTACTAAGATCTGGGGACTTTCCGCCATGTACCACTGTCTCTTGCAGGATGATATGTAAGATTAAGGAAATGTGTCTTTTTGTTTTAGTTTTTTTCAGCTAGTGAAGACCCATCTGAACAAGGAGGAAAGAATCACAGAGGCCTGTGCTCTCCTAAGTATTTAGTTTCCTTGTCAGTAAAGCAGGGCGGCTAACATGACTTTGGACTCAAGCCAATTTGAATCAAATTCCGGCTCCACGGTATACTCCCTGAAGGACTGGGCACAGAATTGAGCACCTCTAGCCTCGGTTTTCTCCTTTATCTAGTGGAGATAACAACATCTACCTGGGGGTTGTTATGAAGATCGGAAGGATAATATAGGTAAAACCATCTAGCACAGTGTCTGGCCCAGATTAATCTTCATACCTGGTTGGTGTAGCTGTCGAAATTCTCTTTGTTATAACATGATTGAGTTGCCCTTGATTTCTCTGAGGTGGTAGAGAATGGGTCTTGATCCTGTGCTATATTTAGAAGCATTCTGTATTTTAGTGCATGCTTGTGTGCTCAGTCACTTCAGTCGTGTCCAACTCTTCGTGAACCTGTGGACTGTATCCTGCCAGGCTTCTGTGTCCATGGAACTCTCTAGACAATGATAGTGGAGTGAGTTGCCATGCCCTCCTCCAGGGGATCTTCCCGACCAAGGGATTGAACCTGTGTCTCCTGCATTGCAGGCGGATTCTTTACCACTGAGCCACCAGCAAAGACCCTATGTATTTTAGTATGCAAAGACAAATAAAATTTTAGTCTCTGGCTAATTCATTCCCTTAGCAAACATCTGGTAATGCCAGTCAGGTAGGTGCCCAGTATGGCGCTAGGAAGTGGAGATGGAAGAATGGCTGAGACATGGGCCCTCTTCTCCGAAGCAAGTGGGAAGACACTTATGTACAGTGAATATGATAAACCAATTAATAACTGCCTGATAGATATATGAGCTGAGCACTAAGAGAGCCTGTGGAAGGTAACACTGCCTGGGGCTATTGCAAAAAGGCATTGGAGAGAAGGTGACATGTATCTGTATCTAATATAGATATATATAAAGAATTGTTTTATCTATTTATTTCTGGCTGCATTGCAAGGCATGTGGGATCTTAGTTCTGCAACCAGGGATCCCCAGCAGTGGAAGTACGGAGTCCTAACCACTGGACTGCTGGGGAAGCCCCAAGAAGGTGACTTTATAGTAATAAAAAACAACTAACATCTTTTAGGGTCCAAGAACTGCACTAAATTTTTCCCTTTTTTATTCATTTGCACTACATTGTGTTATTCTTCCTCCTACATCATGACCCTCAACGAGATGTTATGATAGAAGCAAGTCCCCTTCTGTGCCACTCAGAAAAAGTGAGGCCCAGGGGTCTCCAGGTGTTTCTATGGAAAGCTCTCCCTCACAGATGCTACCTGAAAAGGATCCCACAGTCCAATATATTTAAAAAATAAATTATGTTTTCACGTCTCGAACTATTGCAATGCATGGTGATATTTTACAGATTCTGAGAAGACTTTGAGATTTTTAAACTCAGATATTTTAAAACCCAAATATTTTACTGAAATAGCAACTCCATTAAAGAAAAAAGTAACAATTATAAATAAATTAAGGAATTGAGTTCTGTGGAATTGTGGGAATGCTCATTTAGGCAATGGTTTGCATTCTGAGCAAATGTCTGTGTTTTCTGAAATGCTCTTGTAGTAGAGAGAGCCCTGTGAGGAGGGATTATCAGTGACTTCCCTTCTATTTCAAGCTATTTCTAAATAAAAATGGCCCAGCCTTGACATAGGTGGAGACGGTAGTAGAAGTTGGAAAATTGTGAAGCAGTATGAAGTGAGGACTAGAAAATGGCAAAGCTGTGGAAGACTGTGTTGTGTAGAAGAAAGGCAACTTGATAAAAAAAATTAAGGTGAAAAGCTCTGATAAAATTTCAGGCTGATGATATGATGACAAAATATTTAGAAATGTTAAACATAATTATCCTCACATGAAATCATATCCTTATATTATTTTGTTTGATTTTACTTTATCTTAACCATTCCAAATGAAAATCTCCTCAGTTATTTTTTTCCCCTATTCTCCCAATATTTTAGATTTGGTTTTGCAGTATGACCTTTCATGAGTAAGCCTTCTGAAATCAGTGGAAAAGTGCTTTGAACAGTTTACAGTATTTAATTGCATGATTGGTTTTCAGTGATATTGTGGTCATGACCTGAATTTTCTTATCAAGTGTAATGAATCTTTTCTCATATCTGGTTAATTATTACAATTTGATGAATATCTGTTTAATGTAATGAAGTGAGTCTGACACTTGTGCTTTCCTCCAGTAATATGATGCCGGTGGTTCTGGAAGATGATTAAATGATAAAAAGACATATTCCAGGGACATCCCTTTCTAGCCTGATCTCACCTCTTTTGCACAAGGGCTTTTAAGTTTTCTGAAAGTGAAAGTAAAGTGTTAAGTCGATCGGTCATGTCAGACTCTTTGTGACCCTATGGACTACATGTAGCCCTCCAGACTCTTCTCTTCATAGAATTCTCCAGACAAGAATGCTGGAGTGGGTTGGCCTTCCCTTTTCCAGGGGATCTTCCTGACCCAGGGATAGAACCAGGTTTCCTACATCACAGTCAGATTCTTTACCACTTGAGCCACCAGGGAGTTTTCTAATTTTCATCAAATCAGAATTTCCCAGAGGTGGCAAACACTCCAGTTTTGAGTCACATTGTAACACTTGGGACAGTAGTTCAAACGCGCTGCCCGTCAGAAAAATCTGAAAGGCCACGGCAGAGGGAGACGGGGTTTGACAACGAGCAGGTGCTGTCTGGTGTCCTTTGGTTTGGGACAAGTTTGCTGGGCTGCAGAGAGAGAATTCTCCAGCACTAATGAGTCATTTACCTCTCCAAGAGGGGAGAGGGCTAGAAACAGCAGGGTCCTGATGTTCAGATTGGCTTTCTTTTCCTCTCTAGGGCCAACTCACATTTTAGAAGGTACATCTTGCATCTCTCTTTCTTTTTCCTATACTACAGTAATGAAGAAAAAAAAAATTAACCAGGGTTTACTTTTTAATTAAACGTAGTACCACTTAGGAAGATGTATGCTAATCTGAGGCCAAATCTGCCGCCCTCAGCTTTACAAGATGCTGGCCCCAGCAGAGGCTGTAAAGCTCTCGATAAGAGAGGTGAGGAGCAAGGTGCAGGTCCCTCAGCGATAACCTCCTGACTCTGACATTATAGGGCTTTCTGCTGGAATTGAGTTCTACATCTTACTCGATGGGCTATTGTCACCGATGAGTAATGAACGCACCCAGCTTGGTCCCAGGGTGCAGGAAGCAGGCAGGCCAGCCATGGGGTGGTCCAGCTGCTGGCATCGGGGCGGGGGCTGCAGGGGAGGCAGTTAAAGGCACAGGGACTGCAATGATGCCCTGGACCTGCGAGGGAGTAGCCTTGGGCCAGGGGCAGGGAACATAGGCATTAATCACGGTGGTCCTTGGGCTACAGGGAGGTGCAGAAAAAGCAGCTCCGACTCTAGAACAAAGGCAGAATGTCATGGAGAAGGTACCTCAGCCAGTTTTCAGCACGGGGTTTCAGAGAGTGAAATAAACAGCAGTTTCCATCACTGGCAACTGGAGGTGTGAGGCCTGATGAGACAGCCCGTCTGGGGTCATCTGTTTTCATTCCTTCCAGTGTTCCTTGGTGAAGCTGAATTTATTTGGATGTCTGATTTCCTTGCAGCCTTCAAAGGAGCTGATGTCAATGGGCAAGGGACTTCTTTCTGAAAAACAGTACTTCTGGCTTGATGTGAACTCTTCATTCCTTTCTGGTTATAATTTTTAACATGACATTTAGGTAACTTCAGAGCTATAACAGATGGCATCATTAGCTATGATTTTAAAATCCTTCTGGGTAATGCATTTAGATATCATTCTTAAAATTACTATTGAATTGATTTATCAAAGAGATCTCCATTAAAAAGCAAGAAGAAGAACCTGGCCAGCTGTCTACAGTGAGTTCTGATGGTCCAATAGACTGTTTTCTTTCTTGAAGTTCCACAGGAAAGAGAAGGAAAGAATACTTCTAGCCCAGAACAGCAAAACGTTAAGAGCACACATTGAAAATATGTGACCTATTACTCTGAGCTTAAGATATTCACAGCTTTCAGGAATGATGATTTAGAGGAAGTCGAACCAATTGACGTTTTCTTTGGTAGTTTTACAGCAATTGTATTGCACTGAATTATAAGATAAGGTGATTTATTTATAATTATTTTTATTTAGAAAGATTTTTATAGTCTTCCCACCAGGCAAAATAATAGTTCTAATGCTTATTTTTTAAAAGGCAGCAAGTCAGAAATTCTTGGAGGAAAAGGAGGAAGAAGATGGAATTAAGTAATAAGGGGTATCATAAGTTGAGCACTAGTTCAAGTTGGGAAAAATAGGAGAGACAAAGTTTCTCGCCTTCACACCAAGAGCTCTGAGGGTGTCCAGCTTGAGGGACGGAGCAGTGAACTTCTGACCAACCCATCACTTGGATAAGACAGTTGCCTGCATTCCCTTTTCTTTGAGATAATTAGATTGTGTTTGAGATATCTAGTGACCTGGGAAAGCCAAGGGTAATTCAGTTGTCCCTGTTAACTTCTTTTTCTGTTTTCAGTAACTATAGTAATCTCCACCTCTGCACCACCAAATTCTATACTGATTAGAGATGCGGCATGTTGAGGACATCTAACTATTAATAGTTGTCAGACAATCTGCTTTGCCAGTTGCTAATTGTTTGACTTTTAGCAAGTGGTTTTATTTGGGGGAGTAGTGGGAGCCTCATTTTTTTTTTAATCTGTAAAATTTGGATTTGGTAATGGAGTTTCATTGATTCTTTGCTCATTTTCCTTAAATGCAATTAGACTACAAAATCTTCACTTACTTCTACTTGTCTTTGAACAAGGGATTCAAAAATTTCAATGAAAGTTTCTATCGTGAATTAAGATATGCTACCTATGTCAATAATAACAGTGTATGCTATATGGTGTATGGTATATAGTACCTTAAATATGGGAAAATCTGAAGTTTTTAGATAATGACATAGGGCATTTTAATAACTTCAAAATTAACACATCAATTACCATAAGTTATGGACCCTAGTTTGCAGGACTTTCCTGGGATTTCTTTTCTCAGCCTATCTGGGTGTTTCTGCCTCACTTCCTGACAGCAGTTGAATCCTCACCCATCATTGTAATGTAGTGACCTGAGTACAGAGCAGACTGTTTCTGTCAGAACTATGGTTCAATGAATTAGTGTGTAGTCCATGCAAAAATAACCTAGGTTTTTGTGGGGTTACAGGACTCTCCTAATGGTTGATCATCATCTGGATAAATACATTTGGTTTCCATGGTCCTGAAAAATGGAAGAGTCCTTAGCAAAGAACTCAGCTGCTCTTATTTCAGAGGTGTTAAGTGTTTCATCATTTAGAGTAAATCAGAGAGTTCTGCTTTGAGCCAAGAAAGAAGGAGACTGTGTACATCATGATTTGGAAAGTCAGTCTTAGTTAATCTTCAACCCACAGCAATACCCGGACAGGCTCAGGTCAGATGAGTGTTCATGAATTGCTTTTGTGAATGCATGAGTCTCTTGGAGTCAGTCATCATCATATTAGTATTTTTTGCACTAAATTCTTAAATTTTACAAATGGCTGAATTAAAAATATGCAACATGCATGAATTTCAAAAGGGGGATCCCATAAGTAGAAAACCCTAAGCATGAAACTTTGTGCATAATCTTAAAGTCTAAAGATATCAGCTATAGAGAATCTTGAAATGTTATTTAGCTACAGAACTCATCAAACATATACACATATTTTCCCCATGTTAAGATTTGTTCAGATAGTGTGCATTTTGAATCCTGCACAAATATCAAGAAGTAAGCTTCATAGTGTATTAACGACTGATACAGCAGATACAGGCTTCCCTGATGGTTCAGTGATAAAGAATCCACCTGTAATGCAGTATATTTAGGAGACGTGAGTTCAATCCCTGGGTCAGGAAGAGCCCTTGGAAATGGCAACAGACGCCAGTATTCTTGCCTGGAAAATCCCATGGACACAGGAGCCTGAGGGGTTATAGTCCATGGGATGGAAAAGAGTCAGACACGACTGAGCACCTGAACGTGCACACGCATAGCAGATATAATCATGGAAAACATAAGCAAGTGTTTATTCCTTGCTGCATAAAGGATAACTGGTAAGAAAAAATCTTCTGAAATGAAAATAATTCCAACACCCACTCTTCTGAAATGGGATTCTCTTTTTTTAGAGTTTGCTGTGGCCTGTGCCTTAACACGGTCTAATGCATTTGAATCGCTGCTAAAAAGAAACTAAGTTCTTGTTAGAATTTAAAACACAAGGATCCATTTCTGCCTAACAGTCTTGTAGCTCGCATTCCCTGAAGTGTATCCCATCTGCTTTGGGGAGCTCTCATTGCAATATGCAGTGATTGCAGGATAAGCACACCATTTTCCTGTCAATACTTTCCTATTAGCCTCCTGGATCCATACATCATCATCTTGCTGGCCTGCAGTTTGCTTATCTTTGTCTCTGAGGCTGCCTTTGATTTATCTAACACCCAAGCTAATGAGGCATGGAGCCCAGGGTGGCTCCAAGGATAATGCACTCCTGTATAAAAATGCTTAAGGAAGGATCAAGTGCTAATCCATCCTAGACTAAAAGGCCTAGCCCTTCAACAAACGTTGCATTTCTTAATCGCTAAACTAAGACTATAATAGCTCCCTTTAAGCTACTAGCATCAGTAAAACTATACACACTAAATACATGCAATTTACCAAAAGAACTGAAAATTGGATTTTAATTTGTGTTTCAAAAAAAAAATAGCCAAAAAATAGTTTCTGTCTTAGCAACAGTTATCACCATTATTTGACAGCACTCTTATGCAAAAATAAGTTAGCTTTAATATTTAATTTACCATAATAGTTTTATATTCCCTCTCTGGGACCTATGTTTTTCTGAAGACAAAAATAACAGAAGCTACTATGTTACTGTGGCAAGAATGAATCAAGCCAGCTATTTCA
This sequence comes from Bubalus bubalis, assembly GCF_019923935.1. Lineage (NCBI taxonomy): Eukaryota > Metazoa > Chordata > Mammalia > Artiodactyla > Bovidae > Bubalus > Bubalus bubalis. The sequence goes on along the minus strand of NC_059169.1, from coordinate 35,804,950 downwards.
ATAATGGAGGTAATTACAAAGTGTACATATCTGAAATGTACCCAGTGGTTAGGGGTTATTTAATTAACATGAAAATTTCAATATCGGTAACAAGTGTGTTAATATCACAAAAACATTGTTAAAATGTATTTGAAAATAGTAATGATTTTCACTATTTTAGTTATATACATTTTAGTCTTAAAAATACTTTTTACTGATACATGGTTGATTCTATAGCATTGCAGCTATATATAGAACAGCATAAAAAAGCTAGAGACTATTAATTTGGTCAAATAACTAACCTAGAAACATAGGCACAAAATATTTGTCTTAAAAATAATGTCCAAATGGGATATCTATATTAGTATATATGCATAGAAAATACCCAAATATCTACTCTCTTTATTTTTCTTAAAGTATAAATTCAATGTGCAGAGATTTTCTTAAAATATTTTGCTCATTCTATTAATCACATGCAAGGAGAAGTAGGTTGTGGAAAATTCTTCCCTTTATAAATCGTTTGCCTGTATTAGGATGAAAACAATTCTGTTTAAAAGCAAATATAGAAGGAAGGAAGAGAGGGAGAGAGGGCAAGAAGATGTGAGAGAGAGAAAGAGAGAGAGGAGGGAAAAAAAGCCATCCTGCAACTAAGTTGTGGTAAATGTCCCAGGAGAAGAAAGGTTCACTACGAATCACAGTGCAATGAGAAAATCCTTCAGCCATTGGTTCCCTCTAAGCCCTGAGGACCTGACCAAGGTAATAAGTCCTTTTATTGGTCACTAACCAACATTATTGAGAAGCCGGGTGGAATTTAATGATGTGACATTATTAGGAATTGTTATTCAGATGTAAATGATCTTCAGTTGGTTTATTTAAGTCACATAAAGAACCTAGTTTAGAATGAAAATTACTTATTGATTATTAGAGCAATTAACAGAATAAATTTTAGTGCTGGTATTAACATTTTCCTAAAGTCCAAAACTGTTGCTACTTAAACACAGCAGAACACTTAATTGGTCTGGGACTCAAAGATTATCTTCTTTGGGGAGATTTATCCTTAAAGAATTTTTTTTTAAAAACCAAGAAACCAGTTGCCAAAATCCATTCTAAAATATTTGAAGTGCTTCCATTTTGGCTTTTAGTAAGGGAGAAAAAGCCATGCCAGGATAAGATGGAGCTGCATAAACTTAATTGCATGAGTAAAAGGATGGAATATTCCATTTTTGCTCTATTAAATGAAAAACAAAACCTTTGAGGTCAATTAAAGTGATATCTGTGTTGTAGATTTCCTATTTCCTTTCCTTTGGCTAATATCCTTCAGTCAGTCAGCATCATTCATCATTTATGGGGCTGACTTTCCTTAGTTATAATTTTTTCTCTTTCAATTGTCTTCATTTTAAAAAGAGGATCACTTCTTAGAATATGGCCTTTGTCAGAACTGATCATTCTTTCTGTGATTTTCAAGAAGTGGTAATAGTGTGTACCATTATATATACAAAGGTGTACAGTAGAGCTCATTGAAGGCATAAATTCAATACCCAAATCTTTAAAAGCTACTTGAATTATTTTGATGTCAAGGGTAAAAGTTCTTTTGATTTCTTAAAAAACAAAACAAAACAATTTATTGCCACTAGCCTCATCCCAATGTACCAGCTCACCCATGCCAGTGTACTGGATAATCTTCAAAGGGAATTTCTAAGAGGGCTAATCTATTAATTGATATCATATTCTGTATTCCTAAGAGCTATTACAGAAGCTTGAGTGAGAATGTGGGCTAAATTATTGTACTGGTTTCTTGGTGCTGCTATAACAAAGTGATTAACTCAATAGAAATGTATCCTTTCACAGTCTGGAGGTTAGATATCCAAAATCAAAGTGTCAGCAGAGCTATGTTCCTTCTGACGGCTCTAACCAAGAATTCTTCTTTGTAGCTTCTACTACTACCTGCTAGCTTCTAGTAGCTTCTGTGAATCTTTGGCATTTCTTGTTTTATCGCTGCATCACTGCAGTCTCTACATGTGCCTTCACATGACCTTCTCTGTGTGTTTCTGTGTCTTTATGTCCTCTCTTGTATTTATGTTAACACCAGGCATTGGATTCAGGGTCCACCCTATTCCAATATAGTGAAAATGAAAATGTTAACTGCTCAGTCATGCTCAACTTTTTGCGACCCCATGGACTGTAGCCCACCAGGCTCCTCTGTTCATGGAATTCTACAGGCAAGAATACTGGAGTGGGTTGCCATTCCCTTTTCCAGGGGATCTTCCCGACCCAGGGATCAAATCCAGGTCTCCCGCATTGCAGGCAGATTTTTTACTGTCTGAGCCTCCAAGGAAGCCTCATTCCAGATATAATCAAGTTAGGATGAGATTATAAATATTCCAGTAATAACCTCACCTTAACTTGATTACATCTACAAAGACTCTGAAAAGACTCTACTTCCCAATAAATTCACATTCACAATTTTCAGGAATTAGTACTTGGTCTTTTCTTTTAGGGTTCATGATCCAATCCACTTCAGTCATATAAATAATAATTTGCATATTCCACCTGATTCACTAATAATGGCTACTCTTTTGTGAGTACCTGGCATGTGCCAAACACAGTATAAGCTTTTTCCAACCTGTACAAGAAAGAACCGTAATTCCAATTTGCACATTAAAAAAACAAACTTTAGATATCTTAACCCAGATCACAAAGCTTGTGAGTGGTGGAGCCAGTATTTAAATTGAGGTCTTTCCTATGACACTTTTCCCTATGGGTCTTCATGAATTAAATGAAACACAATGCACTTATACTTGGTTTTGTAGTAGATTCAGTCTTTGCATAGAGATGTATTAAATATGATTGTCAATATTCAGATTGAAAGGAGAAAATGACGTTAAGTCAAAACCACAAATGAATGCCACACCTTTGAGAGTATACCCAGACCTCGGGCACCCTGAAAGATATCAAGTATCAGATGGGATAAGAAGTTTCCAGCCAATGTTCACTTTGGTTGTTCCAAAGGCACCATGTTTTAAGAAAGATGTCTGTTAAAAGACATTCATATGGAAGATCAGTGAGATTTTCTAAGAGATTGAAATAGCTGATAACCAAAGACATCACTTTGGAGAAGTCTCCTGGGGATAATTTTAGATGTGGGTACTTTATTTATAATAATACATGTATTCTGTTTTCAAAGTGGTTTAGTGTAAAGTTTCTGACTCAACATTATGCTTGCTGAAGCTTTAAGTACTTTAGAAAAACAGAGCTTAATTCTATCTCCAAGTGAAAAAGGGAGAATGAGCTTTTAAAATTTCTTTTATTATTTCTTTATTATAAAATTGATAGAGACAATAAAATATTCTAATTAGATTTTGCGTTTATTTGACTAGTATTAGTGAAGTAAGCATTCCAAAACGTATATTTTTTGACAATTTGCACTGACTTTTTTTTAGCCTATTTATGTCTTTTGCTCTTTGTGTGTATTTGGGGATTGGGCTTTTTTTTTTTTTTCTGATGGCTTTTTCTCCTTCTGTATTAAGCATATTAACCATTTGTCTGACATACTTGTTGCTTAATATGTTTCCCTGCTCATTTATTTCTTTTAAACTTTGTTTATATTTCTTTTCTTTTAACTCCCTCTCCCCCTTTAAATTCTTACATTAGTAAAGTTATTGCTTTCTTTCTTTACAGTTCTATTTCTAAGGTAATAGTTTACCTTAGAGTTCAAAAGTTATTTCATACCTCAATATTATTAAAGTATTTTCCTAGTATTCTCACAAGCTTCATCCTCATAATTATATTTTACATTTTAATCTCTCATGCATGTGATGATTTGCGGCCCATGCTTCAAGTTTTTATTTTCATCAAATACCAGGAAGAAACCCTGTTCTCCTTATGGAAAGCAGCAACTATGATATGCAGATCAGGGGAGTTGCTGCAGAGTCCCACTGAGTCTCAGGTTATTCAGCCCATGTCAAGTAATATGAGCTAAAACCCATATGCTGTCCAGTTGCTCTCCTCCTCCTTGTCTCAGTTTCAACATTATTGAACTGTAGAATATTGTGCTTGCCTCTACTTCAGAAGTTCTTGCCCATCACATAATAACTGCTCTTGGATTGTGTCATCCTTTAGTTCAGAACACCAGACCATGTGGAATACAAAGATCAGGGGAAATTACAAGTGAGCAGCAGAGCCTCTCTGAGCCTATCTGCTCATCTATAAAGAGGCGGTAACTATAATACTTGCAGGGTTGATATGAGAAAATACATGAAATAATCCATGTAAAGCAAGTAAGTGCTCTTAGAATGACTGTTAGTTTTATCAGTGTTAAAAATAATTCTTGAAGTCTGATTAAAAATTTGCATTTGCCAAGTGTTCAATGTCTGTTAAATTGGGATTTACTTTCCAATTGCAATTATTTGCACTAACTCTGCACCTATTGGAGGATTAATATAGACCACAAAGGCTTTTCTTTAACCCATTGAAATGTGGATGCCTTTACAGTAACTATAAAAGTATGGCATGATTAAAAAATTAAACTTTTAAAATATACTTTTAAAGGCACAGCTACTCAATATTTATTCTAAACACTGTGGAATAATACTTAGGAAATGATCTGGAAATTTGAAAACATCCTCTAGGAATACTTAGGGCTTCCCTGGTAGCACAGCTGGTAAAGAACCCACCTGCAATGCAGGAGACCTGGTTTGGATCCCTGGGTCGGGAAGATCCCCTGGAGAAGGGAATGGCAACCCACTCCAGTATTCTTGTCTGAAGAATCCCATGCACAGAGGAGCCTGGCAGGCTACAGTCCATGGGGTTGCAAGAATCAAACACGACTGAGCGACTAAGCATAGCACAGCACAGGGATACTTAGGAGATTATTGATTCTTACTTACTCTTTACATTACGATTTTGCAAAAGATATGATCTAACACAGATGACATTACAGTTTCTACCTTATTCATTTTTATTTTTTAAGAATTGAGTTGAATGATGGAGCCAGGCTACTTCATGAGATTCTTAAATATTAATAATAAAATAGACAAACCAGGTGGAGAATAAAAACTACTTCACTCATTGGAGCATACACAAATTCTTAATTTTAATGGAAATTTCATTTGAGTCAGCAAAAAATATACATGGGCCTTTGTTCTCTGAATCAGTCTAAGAACATTAGGTCAATAACAGACAATTGAGCAACTGTCAGTCTCCTGTAACTATCCATCAGGGGAAAAAAAAGGTGTAATTGCAAACTTGTATTACACTTATTTAGAGTTCTGAAACTACAGTTATAAAATAACATTGTCAGTGGTGAAGTGGGTCATTTGCTTATTTATCTTATTTAACAACAAGCTTCATTGGTTTTTTTTCAATACTTCAGGATAAGATTGTCTTAGATCATGGGGGGACTTTTTTAAAATTTGCTCAGAGCACCAGAGGAAACCTTAATTTCATGACTCTGAGTGTGTTTTAACCGTCAAAGGTAGTCTTGTTTCTTCTATACAATAAAGACAAGTGTGTCTTCAGATGATTTTTGAACTAATATTTTTTCAGTCTACATAATACCCTATATTAGGTAAAAATTGCTCCGTGTTAACCATGTGCATTATTAATTAAAAACCACATGCTTAGTAATGAGTCTGCAGGGTTTGTCCACCTGCCAGGAGAGGGACAATTCCCTGGATAGAAGATGTCACAACGACTAAACTGATGCTGTGCTCTTTGCCAAAAGGCCAAGGAGTAAGGCAGCCAGTTGGCTGGAATTTAGCAACCAGTCAAATGGTTTGGTCCCTGCTGGATGTAAAGTAATGGACTGGGTGCCATGCGGGGGTCCTCCGTTGAAGCAGAGGACACAACAAAGAGACAAAGCCTGAAATATGTATTATCTGGTCTTTTAGGAAAAAAATTTGTCTACTACTGGCTAATATTGTAAAGATGTCAACTTTTCTCCAAATTGATATATAAATTTAATAAAATCTCAATAAACCCTCCCCCCCCCAAAAAAATGAGGAAAAAAGACTATGGAAAGTGGAAGTAAATGAAAATACAACAGAAATCATGAAGACAGGATTATTTTTAGCAATTAAACATTCCAGTTAGGTACAATAAATAACAAAATTCGTGTTATTAAAAATTCTTCTCTGGGCACGTTTTTGCATTACGACTAAAAAATTAGACTATTTTTGGTCATCCTTAATGGATGCTGCTGACTGCCTGCCCAGAAGCTGTTCCTCTTTCTTCCAAATGGGATTTTCTGTTCGGGCCCTAACTTCTATCTCACCCTATAAGGAAGAGATTATCATTGGAGGCAATTATGTATTAAATTTTATATACCATTTTTATTTGCTGCATGTATGATTCTTATATCATGTGACCTCTCTGATAGCTGTCTGGTTTACCAAGTTCACTGTCCATTGAAGAAAGTTCAGTATCTATACTTTGTAGCATTTGAATTTACTTCACCACCCAGATTAGTTGTAATTTAATTACCTTACATTTTCATTTTTCTCAGCAACAAAATGGGCTTAATTCTACTTCTTTCACAAAGATGCACAGTTAAATAATAGGCAATCTCTATAAACTCTTTGGTGCTTTTTTTCCATTTTATTTTATTTGCTTATTTACTTTTGCCCACACCACGCAGGCTTGAGGGATCTTAGTTCCTGACCAGGGATCAAACCCATGGCCCCTGCAGTAGAAGCACAGAATCCTAACCACTGGACCACCAGCGAAGTTCCTTGTTTTTTGATGGATTTTTTTGTTTTGTTTTTTTTTAAATCAAAGTTACAGTACAATATGATGTTGTGTAATTATATAGTGTTTTTAATCTAATGGGAAGCCACATTCTTTCAATTCTAACACACAAAAAGAATTTTTTTGTATATCATGTACTTGATTTAAATAGAAAATCTGGACTTTAGCTTTTGGCTGATAAGACCCCAAAAATCTAAAAAACAATCCTTCAACCATTCTACTTAGCTTTTGCTTTTTAAGCAAAGTCTAGCATAGATCATGTTGATTCAGGGGGGAAAGAAGTGAGACCTGTAGCTATGCACCAGGCTGGACAAACTGCTTTAGCCCAGAGATGAGAAGGCACCACCTGGCTCGTAGGCATACAGAACAGAGCACACGCACATGAGTGCCCATGTGCGTGAAGTTTGCCCCTCTGGCCGTGATTCCAGCTACCAGCAGCATACCTGCATGCTCAGTTGTTCAACCGTGTCTGACTTTTTGTGACCCCGTGGACTGCAGCGCCCCCAGGCTTCTCTGTCCACAGGATTATCCAGGCAAGAACATTGGATTATCCAGACCATTTCCTCTTCCAGGGGATCTTCTTGACCCAGGGATGGAACCTGCGTCTACTGCAGGTGGATTCTTTACCATTGGCGCCACCAGGGAAGCCCAGCCACCAGCAGAGCGGGCTCCTTTCCTCTGCTAGTTCTGTGACTTTCTCCCAGACTGACCTTTTCTAACTGCAAATTCAGTATCCATATTCCATATTTGTGCAGTATTGTAACCTGGAGGTCATTCATTTGTGCAAGGTCATGGCATAAACTAGCCCCTTCCAGCACTTTCTAGCACTCTGTCCTCACTGTGAGAATTCCCATACAGTGGTATTTACTATTGTACCACTCATTTGTTATCAAAGGTCCTCATGCACTGTGGGTCAGAACCCATGTCCACCCTGGAATTCTGGCTTGTTGACCCCTAAACCTCTTAATTGACACAGTGAATACATGAATGAGTGAATGAGTACACAAAGAAATGCAAAGAAAGTGAGGAGGCTGTGCTGACTTGGTTTCACCCAGATTTCCTCAGTTTATCCATGGAAGCCTCCTTGTCTATACTTTATGAATTCAGATTGATTCCTGCTTCTGGTCAGTCTAGACAAAAAGGATAATGGGCAGAGAGAGGAAACTCTTTCTCAAGTGTAATTTCCAGTGGATGTGCTTTAGAATCATCAGAAGGGGACTGGATGCTATGGAGAGTGGCTTTTGGTAAAACACAGATTTCTGGGTTATGGCTCAGATCTCCTATTTCAGAATTTGAGGGATGGGGGATGCCATAGTGAAGTGAATCTGAACTCTTAATGAGCTTCCCTAGTGATTCTCATACTAAAATCTGAAGCCAGTATGTTCTCTGACAAAAATGTGAGATTTGACCTTCCCTTTAATGAGTCCAGCCAATCTAGGGCACTGTCCATGGTACCAGAGATGGTTTGATAGGTCATGTGCAGAAAAATCCAGAAATTACCAAAAGGTATCCCTTTTCATTGGGAGTTATCTGCTTCTGAACTAAATTGTAAACTTTCTAATTCTTAACATCTAGGAAATTAGAAGCAAGATTTCTGGGTGAAACAAGTTTGAAGGGATAGAGACACTACTGCTCTGAGTCTAGAGTGGTTTATGACTGGTAAGGATTTTTAAGACTAGAAAATAGGGCTGTGAGGTTAATAGAACTTGAATATTTGGGGGGAGTGTTGGTAGTTTTTTTAAATGGCTTGTTTTATATTGGAACATAGCCAATTTACAATATTGTGATAGTTTCAGGTGGACAACAAAGGGACTCAGCTATACATGTATCCATTCTTCCCCAAATTCCCCTCTCATTCAGGCTGTCACATAACATTGAACAGAGCTCCCTGTGCTGTACACACACACACACACACACATATGTATACATTGTGTGTGTGTGTGTATATATATATATATGGGCTTCCCTGGTGGCTCAGTCAGCAAAAAATCTGCCTCTGATGCAGGAGACCTGAGTTTGATCCCTGGGTCAGGAAGATCCCCTGGAGAAGGAAATGGTAACCCACTCCAGTATTCTTGTCTGGACAATCCCATGGACAGAGGAGCCTGGTGGGTGATGGCCCATAGAGTTGCAAGGAGTCAAACACAACTTAGTAACTAAACCACCACCACCACCGTACACATACACATATATTTGTTATTTGTTATTCAGTCGCTCAGTCATGTCTGATTCCTTTCAACCTCATGGACTGCAGCACACCAGGCTTCCTTGTCCTTCATTATCTCCCAAAGTTTGCTCAAACTCATGTCCATTGGGATGATGATGCCATCCAACCGTCTCATCCTCTGTCACCGTCTTCTCCTCCTGCCCTCAATCTTTCCCAGCATCAGAGTCTTTTCCAACGAGTCAACTCTTCACATGAGGTGGCCAAAGTATTGGAGCTTCAGCTTCAGCATTAGTCCTTCCAATGAATATTCAGGGTTGATTTCCTTTAGGATTGACTGGTTGGATCTCCTTGCTGTCCAAAGGACTCTTTGTTTTATATATATATATATATATATATATATATATATATATAAAGAGAGAGAGGTGGTGCTAGTGGTAAAGAACTCACCTGCCAAACAGGAGACCTAAGAGATATGGGTTTCATCCCTAGGTGAGAAAGATCCCCTGGAGGAGGAAATGGCAGCCCACTCCAATATTCTTGCCTGAAAAGTCCCATGGACAGAGGAGCCTGGTGGGCTACAATCCATGGGGTTGCAAAGAGTTGGACACAACTGAAGTGACTTAGCACATATATATCCCTGTTGATTATCCATTTGAAATATAGTAGTGTTACATGTCAATCCCAAACTGCCTCTTCCTCCCATCCTTTCCCCACTGGCAGCCATAAGGGAACTAGATCATTTGTGATGGGAAAGAACAGAGGGCCTGGCCACAGCCTGATAGTAGGTTTTACATAGGAATTGATGTACATAGGAATGTGACGGTAGCTCCCATGCTGTTTTTGGGAAAGGCAGACAGAGGAAACGGATTGAAAAGTATAGCAACCGGTATTGAATACAATGAAATGTGTATTTTCCACATCAAGAAACTGTTTAATGCTGAACTGAGTTTCATAGAGAGGGAAGTTTAGAATCTCCTTCAGTGAACATCTTTAAAATGGGATAAATACAAACTTGTCCAGGGTGCTTGAGGAGCCATTGCTGCAGGTAGAGACTCAGGCTTGAGAATATTTCAGGTCCTCCTTGGTCCCTCACTCTTTAATCCAAAATAGCTCCAAAGTAATATTTTACAGGTGACTATGACAAACAAGGGCTTCCCTGGTGGCTCAGTTGGTAAAGAATCTGCCTGCAATGTGAGAGACCTGAGTTCGATCCCTGGCTTGGGAAGATCCCCTGGAGAAGGGCATGGCAACCCACTTCAGTATTTTTGCCTAGAGAATCCCCATGGAGAGAGGAGCCTGGCGGGCTTCAGACTGGGGTCGCAAAGAGTCAGATACGACTGAGCAACTAAGCCCAGCACACGGCAAACAAGGTGTATAAAGACAATGAGTGTAAGTTCAGTGAATAAAATAAGATTTCAGTGGGAGCCGTTTGAGTGTTTGCATTCCCTAAATTGTAGGGAAACAAAATGAATTTTAGGTTTTGTATGATTCTGCTTCATTAACTCAATTATGGGCAAAATGAGATTCCCAATTTCCACCTACAGACTGGCATTGAGGTAGCAGTTAATTATTTATACCTCCTATTATTATCAGATTGTCACAGCAGGTATATACAATAAGCAAGTGGATTTGGCTTTTTCCCCCTAAGTTTACTTCTGACTGTCTGGGAAACAGCCTCATTTTATGGATTTCTTTTTGTTTTCTAAGACTTTTATATAAGACAATAGTGAGAAAAAGGAAGTGAGCAGATAAACTGATCAGCAAAAAAAAAAAAAAAAAGCAACAGCAGTTTATTTTTTTATCTTCTCAGAAAAATGTTTATTAATTTTTCACTTCAATAATAAGTTCCTCCAAGTCTATAAAATTTGAAGTTGCACTCTAAGACTTATGATTTAATGTGTTCACTTCTAAATTTGTGGAGCCATTTGAACATCTGTGTGCTACTTAACTGTCAACACCGTCTATTGGCAGTAATTTGATAGTGGTGTATAGGTATGCATGTGTGTGTGTGGAAGGAGACACCCTTAGTCACTCAGTCGTGTCCGACTCTCTGCAACCCCATGGACTGTACCCCACCAGTTTCTTCTGTCCATGGGGTTCTCCAGGCAAGAATACTGGAGTTGGTTGCCATGTCCTCCTCCAGGGGATCTTCCCAACCCAGGGATCAAACCCAGGTCTCTTGCATTGCAGGCGGATTCTTTACCATCTGAGCCACCAGGGAAGCCCAAGAATACCGGATTGGGTAGCCTAACTCTTCTCCAGGGGATCTTCCTGACCCAGGGATTGAATCCGGATACCCTGCCCTGCAGGCAGATTCTTTAGTGTCTGATTCACCAGGGAAGCCCAGTGTATTAGCTTCAGTCAAATGTTATCTTTTCTGGGAAACACTCATATGCCTTATTTGGAAACCCTTCAGATATACGTCCAGGTAGGAAGAGTAGTCACTGGGCTTTGTAAAATCATGTTTCTAATTCCAAGTAGTAGCAGAGGCACAGTCTTGGCTTCAAAGGCCGAGGCTGGTTCTTGTGGAATGAGAGACTGTGACTGATGTGTTTGTACCTGCCCTTGTAAGGGGAGAATGCCTGGACTCCCACCTGAACTCCGAAGGCATGTGGTTTTAATGCCGCCACCAGCATCTTTAGAACTTGGCTTCCAGCTGGGTTCCTGTGTAGGATAAAAATCCTGATGCAGCCTCTCTCCTTTCAAGTTTCTGGCAGGTGTGTGCTAGATCCTGACTACTAAATACTTTGTAATTAGAATGCCTTAGGCAATTGCTGTCACCCTCCATCTGTAAGGGAGGGAGGGCAGTGTTAGCATGACTGTGCTCCTCTCTTTAACATCCCATGCCTATAGACCCAAGCGCAGCTGCCTGAAGGGCCTGCGTTTGATGCATGAACTATAGGAAGACCTCAGAAATGAGTCTAATTATGTCAGTATCTGAATGCTTTGTGGAAACAAGATGTATTATTCATGACCCCAACTGAACCATTATATAAGGGAAAAGAGACCAACATACGTACTGCCACTTTCTGAATAGCACTTGTCATTTTTTTGTGTGTTTATTATGTTTAGTATCTGCCTTCTCAACACCAGAATGTAAGTTGCCAGAAGGCAAGACATTTTTGTTTTGTTTTGTTTTGATTTGGTTAGGGATATAGCCATGGTTCCCCAAACAATGCCTGGCACAAAGTTAGGGATTGAGTGAACAATTCAATGAATATTAGCTTTTAATTTAGCCATGGAATTAAGATGGTATAGGTAAACAAAATGTGTTTACTTTATCTCGTGTAATGAAGTGAGAGGAGTATGTTATTCCCAAACTGAGCACTGTGTATATTATCAGATAATCAAATGTGATCAAAAGAAGTGGAATGAAAAAGGCAATATGCTATGTCTCAAAATTGTTGATCTGAATAACTACAGGTTCCTCAAAGAGAATTGAATTTTAAGACACCCAGCCTGGAATATGTGTAGATTTTAGTGATGATTGCTTTGGAGGAATAATTAATGAAGAAATAAAATTATAACAACATGATATCACTTCATTATGATTTCATTGCTAACCTCAGCCTGTGATTATTTTCACAGTTAACACTGCCATCTATAACATTTAATGATTTTGAGCAATAGTTGGAAGCTAGCACGCTCAGAGTAACTCCAGTTAAAATTCTTTAGGAATTGTTCAAATGGTCTATCATCCTTTACAGATGCACTTCACATAGAATTTTGGTTTATGACTTTGTTTTATCCCCAATTAAGGAGAAAAAAATTTCTTATTGCAAGTAAGAATAAATACCTAAAATGTCCTAATTTTTTTTAAATGGCCCTTGCATTATCAATATTTTAACATAATTTTGGATTTAATCTGTTGTCATTAGAATTTTAGACTACTTATTCAAATAGTTTCTTGAATAAAATAGATCTAAAAGCAAATAACCCCACTTTCTTACAAGTATTATACTTATAGTTCCATAAACATAAACAATGTCCTTTGTTTGACCTCAGATTTCTTTTGTTCTCAAACAACAGACATATACAATTTTAATCCCTCAGCTTTAGCCTTCATTTTTTCAGTCCCTACCTCATACACCACCTTACACACTTAGAGCATATAAAAAACACAGACTCAAAGGCTCAGAAAGGCACAGGGATTATTTGAAATACTTGAGAGAACTTACAGTTCATCAAGGCTAGTCATTTTAATTTTAAAAACAGAGCGAAGAGATGATGGGTCAAAGACTATGCAGTGACTTTGTGTTAGAGATCGGACTGAGGTTCCCTGTTCCTTGGCAAAGGCTAATTTCATTTCGCTTTTCCTTTTGTGACTTGACTAGGCATTTAGCCGAGAGTATGAGGGGAGCTCAATTAATACTGCCTAATTTGCACTGAATATAGTCAAAATGAATTTCTTGACATTTTATATGGAATTTAAAATAGTCAACTTACTTTTTATGAGCAGTTGTAGAAATATCCTTAGAGAACATGCATGATTGGTGTATTAAGTATAGATAGAGCATGCTCAAGTGGCACAAATATTTCTTGCTAGATAATAGCTGAAGGATAGATATCAAGGCATTTTCCCAGTTAATTAGTGATGGTCCGGAGAGTTACGGGAGATAGAAGATGGGGTCAGAGGGGGCCATGAGAGAAACGGATTATCAGAATCACAGTCACCCTAGAATTCCCAAGAAAGCCATCGCAGCTTTATAACAAAAAGATGAGTAATTTGAATAAAGTTGTTGAGAACAGTTTTAGCATGTACTCCTTTAATATCAGTGAGTTGACATATTTTCTTGCTAAAAATCTGTTTTCTTAGATTCTCTTCTGGACTGTTCCAGCAATGCTATAGTTTTGCAATTTTATTTCTTTGGGCTTTTAGCCTACAAGTCTGTATTTAAGCTCTTGTGAAATTGAGCCATTACTTGCATTATATATTGATGTATATTATATCAAGTTTAATAAAGCAATGAGGGATCTGAAAATTTGTCCAGTGATGCTTATTACTACTTCTTTTTAAGATAAGTGACAAAACCTTTATTTCTTTTAGCTTTGCACATGGAAATTGCAAATCGGGAAGGCTTTGTATAAAGACATTTGTCCTAACTTTGGTTGCATCTGTCTGATTGACTGAGGGAAAGAGAATATCTCCCCCAGCTCCTCTGAATCCCAGGGGTCTTCTCAGCTTGCATCTGGGAGGTCAGAGTCTGAACTTGATGGTCCTATTATTACTTGGCTCAGGAGGCTGATAAAGAAAGAGCAAGGTGATCTGCTGTGGGTCTGGAATACAGCTGAGTACATTTCCCTTCACTTAAACAAAATGTCACCCTATTTGCTTTAAATCAGACTGTCTTCAACATCATGCCAAAAAAAAAAGAATGTGAAATTTGACAGACTTTTATTTTTTTAACATTTCCTCTCTTGTTTATTTTTTATTAAACTTGTTAATTTATATTGGAGTATAGCTGATTAACAATGTTAACTTGACAGTTTCAGGTGGACAGCAAAGAGACTCCGTTATCCACACACATGTATTCCTTCTAACCTCCAAACTCCCCTCCCATCCAGGCTGCCACATAACATTGAGCAGTGTTCTCTGTGCTATACAGTAGGTCCTTGTGCGTTATTCATTTAAAATATACTAGTGTGTACGTGACAGACTTTTCAATGTGCTCATAACTGCTCAGAATTATTTTTGAATAGTTTTATTTTGTATTAATAATTTGAATTGAAGTTCTAACGGTATTTGAAATATAAGTTCACTTTTCAGGAAACAGAGGATTTGGTAGAATTTCTTCATTGAACAAATACTGTTCGCATTTCTTTACTGTGAAGAGTAAAGAGATTGAAAAGAAGGAGATTAAAGTCCTTACAGAAATTTCACTCTAGTGCTGTTGGTAGTTTGCACAGTCGTGCTTATAAAGGAATGGACTTGATAACGTTGATATTAACATGCCTTCACTGACGAGATAAATTTTCATGTAACATTTGAAACTCACCCATGAGACAGAACACAGTTCTTGGAATATGGGTTTCATTCATTTCTCCCTTTTATTTCTTCTTTCCTTTGCCTTTCTTCCCCACTCGCTTGTAGCTTTAGCTCTTAAACCGTCTTTAATTCTTTCTACTTTGTGCTCTTGGGAGGCCCTGCACTTTGAAAATACTTGACATTCAGGAAAATACACTTTATATGTTAAAAATCAATGGTGACACAATATTTACAGCCCAAAGGCCAAACATTTGGAGTTTCTTTATAGAGAGTAAGTGCTCAGAGACCAGCTTTGTGCTACTAAGCTGTAGACATCAAAGAATAATAATACAGCAGTTTTCAACTCGATGGCCCAGATGGGCTTTAGCCTAGTGAAGTATCGAGCTGTTGCACAGATCTGTTTCGGCACACCAATGTGGAAATCCTTATTTTATCTTAATTACTAAGGAGCCCTTTATGTCTCAGAAGTCCCCATGTTTTGTTTCAAAACTTCTATCCGGAGAATGAATTTATAGACTTGTGTCTACAAAAGAAGGACAATACTTTGAATTAGGTTTTAAGAAGATTCAAAGTGCAGCCAGAAGGGGAATTCTTTAACTCTTTTCTGCTGTCTCGCAAGGTTTCAAAGAAAGCTTATGGTAGGGCTGTGATTTAGTAGAAAGGAAAGAAACTCTGGTGATTGGAGATGCCCCTGTCACCTAGAAAGGTTAATTTTCTTGGATTAAGCACACATCTGCAACCACACACACAGAGCATTTATTAGCTCATTAGAAACTGCATTATGTGTCTGGGAAAAGAGTGCCATTGGGTTTGTAAATTTGACCCCTCATTGTTATTAGTTGTCCTTTACTAAATCAGCAGAAAGGGAGAGGGTGCTGATAACTGTTACTCACCTAATAATAATTATCGGGCTCAGACATGGTTATTGATGGCTCTTGTGTCCTTTCCTATGTGTGTGCTCTTTCTAGAACTGATGTGCAACTTCTGTTCTTGGCAGTGAACTTGCTGTGACCTGTCATTTATCATCAGATGAAGTTCTGCCTGGCCTAATAGTTACATTACGTAACAGAGCTTTCTGGTGGTGAAAGGAATCCGCTCAAACCACTGATGTGCTAGGGTTTCAGACCGGGTATAGAGTGTTCATTCTCTTTTGCTTGTAAAAGAGACTCAGAGGGGGCTCTTTAAGCACTTACTCTTAAGGCTTCACCTTGGAGAAAACTGTGGAAGAAGCCAGGCAGGACAAGTCAAGTCTTACTTGGGGATGGTTCCAAGCCAATGATGGCATCACTGACTCAATGGACATGAGTTTGAGCAAATTCCGGGAGATAGTGAAGGACAGGGAAGCCTGGTGTGCTGCAGTCCATGGGGTTACAAAGAGCTGGCTACAACTGAGCTACTGAACAACAAGCCAGTGAAACATGGAGGAAGGAACTGGGGGAGAGGAACCCCTCAGAGTACCAGTGATAGAATTATCAGAGAAGGGATCTAGCGATTTTCTAGAAAACCCTCCCCTCAAGTTGCTGGATGATGAGGTTAATAGTCTCAAGGTCACACATCTTATTTATGCCTTTTCCCACTTTTTTCTTGGGAACAAAGGATGGGAAGGACATGTTTTATGATCATCTTTGGGACCTCTAGGGTACAGTCTTCTTGTTGGCAACTGCCCTAAGATCACTGTCAAGCAAAGAAGCGTGTCTTTTAGGTCTATCTCTGAAATTATAGTGGAAAAATACTAGCAAGGAAGCAGCTGGTGCTTGGGAGGGGTAGGGGAGAATGCTTCCCAGAGATTCAGAGCCCATAGCAATAGCATACGAGGAAGCTAGATTGGCCCCATTAAGAATACACCAGCTAGTGTGTCCTGCTTCATGTCAGACAACATCGCAGATGGTTCACCTAGTGTGCTGATGTGTTTTGGAAAGAATACAATGTCACTAGAAGACTTACTGAAATGATGGGGGAAAAATTGCATAAAGATAGTTTTTTGGTTGGTGGCTGCAGCCTTTGAGGGCAAGTTCTTATAATGTGTCCCTGGATGATGGTGTTAGGTTGTACTTCTGAACCTCTAGGAAGTTTTTGTATCCCAGTAGACTTTACATTATAGATCCCAAAGACGGCAAGCTTTCACCAATGGGAATTATGCCTGCTTGATATACACCAGCACAGAAGGAGCAGAGAATTCACAGGCTGCTATGCAAAGAAAAAGGCTTCTAGAACAGCCCTGAAGGTCATCCTAAGGCATCTCCTGAAGGCACAGCTGAGGAATTTGGAAGGTTGGGAGAGGGATGCTGAAGTATCTATCAATTTAGGTACAGTG
The DNA here is from genome assembly GCF_019923935.1 of Bubalus bubalis. Lineage (NCBI taxonomy): Eukaryota > Metazoa > Chordata > Mammalia > Artiodactyla > Bovidae > Bubalus > Bubalus bubalis. Next base: position 35,787,760 of record NC_059169.1, on the reverse strand, counting down.
CGTGGGCTTGGTCGCTCCACGGCATGTAGGATCTTAGTACTCTGATCAGGGATCGAACCCACATCCCCTTGCATTGCAAGGCAGATTCTTAACCACTGGACCACCAGGGGAGTCCCTCTTACTTTTTAATGGACCTAAATTGTGGTTTTTTTACTTATCAATTCTCCTGCTGTCACTGACATTCCTTTTCCATTCATAATCATAATTTATTTTTTTGCTGTTTTGCTTCTTCATTTTCTAACATTACAACTTTTGGTTTACATAATTTCCTCCTCCTACTGGCCTCCTTTGAATGTATTTTTTTTCTTCCCTCCATGGGTCATAGAAAGGCTGAAGCAAAGACTTGAAAAGTATTTATTCACTGACAGCATCAGAAATGTTTATTATTCTTTTTACTAGAGTGTTGTGTAGCCCAGATTTGAACTATACAGACAGCAACCTTGCCCCAGGTTTCAACTATCCAGACAGCAAACTTGCTCCATGTGCAGATTGAAAGTGAAGGTGAAAGTTACTCAGTCATGTCCAACTCTTTGAAACACCATGGACTATACAGTCCATGATATTCTCCACGCCAGAATACTGGAGCGGGTAGCCTTTCCCTTCCCCGGAGATCTTCCCAACCCAGAAATCGAAACCAGGTCTCCCACATTGTGGGTGGATTCTTTACCAGCTGAGCCACAAGGAAAGCCCAGTAGGTAGCCTATCTCTTCTCCAGAGGATCTTCCCAACCTAGGAATTGAACCAGGGTCTCCTGCATTACAGGCAGATTCTTTACCAACTGAGCTATCAGGGAAGCCTTGTGTGTATACTATCCTTTAATAAATATATTTTGCTGTCAGTGGTTTGAAGACTTCTTTGGTGATTTTTAAAAGAAGCTCAGGAATTTATGAAGAAGGTATTTTCTCCTGAGACCTCACTCGAGATCACCAATACCTAGAGTTGAAAACACAGGGACAATAGGCCTTCTTGGCTTCTTAGTCACCATCATCTCATGATATTATTAGAAGACAGCAGAACTAATTGTTGGACTTTTCATCCATTCCTCTCCTGTCTCCCCTTTTTAGCTCCTGAAGCCGCTGTTCCATGATACATTGCTGGTGAATATTTAATTGCTGTTCTCAGAAAAGTGTTTTGCATTTTCACATTACCCTCCTCCACCTCCTCATGGTGATGAAAGACAAGATGGAGAATGCATGTGTGCATGGGTCTGTGAGTCTAGACTCTGGGTATTTTCTTTATAATAAAAGAAAATATATAGGTTAGATTTCCTGTAATGGAGAACTTCATTGCCTGCTTCTTAATGAGAGGTGCTGATGTGAAATGACCCCTGCTTTCGTAAACACACAGCAATCTAATTTGAACCTGTACGCCAATTATAAGCCTCTGTGGAGCAGTTTATGGGGAAATAATCATGTCACAATAGGATTAGAACACTAGGCCCCAGGACCACAGGGGAAGCCAGCCTGGGCATAACTGCAGGTTTATTCCTCTAAATTGTCTGTAAACAGCATTGATAGCCACCTTGGTGCTATCTTGGTATTGTTTCTATAAATCCTCCATAGAAACAATCTGAAATGAATAGACAACGAGTCAGTAATGGCCCGTTAGTCCCCAACACAGTCATGCCACTGATCTACCGTATGAGTACCCCTCCCAGAGATGGATCCTAGATAAACACTCACAAATGGCAGAGCAGACAGGCTTTATGGTGCCAATCAGGTTGGGTATTCTGAGGAGTCAAGGTAAGCTGCTTTCTCCCTCATCTTTCCTTGCAAAAATTAGCTTCAAAATTTGAGCCGTTTTAGTCTTAGTACATTTCAGTTGTTATGCACTTTTACACACTGTCTTACGTTTCAAGATTATTTTGGAAGTTTCCTGACCACGCTAATTGCCTCTGAACGATGTGAAGAAAGCTGAAATCGCCTTGTTTTGTTCATCAGGGCAGGTCTGAAGAGAAAGGAGAAATGAGCAGAAGTCAAGCCAATAAGATGGAGATTAACCACCGGGTTGCAACAGTGAGGCTGAAATAATTAGGTGACATACAGTGGATAATGATTGTAACATGCCAGTATTGTAGGGTCAGTCATGAGTGAGGGAGTGTTCAGTCACTCAGTTGTGTCTAACTCTTTGAGACCCCAAGGACTATAACCCATGAGGCTCCTCTGTACATGGGGTTTCCTGGCAAGAATATTGAAGTGGGTTGCAATTTCCTCCTCTAGAGGATCTTTCTAACACAGGTATTGAACCCACGTCTCCTGCATAGCAGACAGATTCTTTACTGCTGAGCCACCAGAGAAGCCCAGGCTCAACCATATCCTCTTATAAATTGAAACCAAATAGAGTAAAATTGTGCTGTTAAACTCTAAAGAAGTGTTACTTTTGTGTTCTGCTGCTGCTAAGTCACTTCAGTCATGTCCGACAGTCATGTTCTAGTATCATATAAAATCATTAACAGCTTATCTCACTTCTCCTTTGATACATAGAAATAAAAGTTAAATATTTTCACTTGCTCTGCTAAATACCTTAATACTTTTCTCCATTTGGGAAATTTACATGTTCTCAATTTTTTTTTTTCCTCTGAATGGAACAAAAGGATTCTATAAAATGAAGCTACTATTCCATATTTGTTAGTGGTATAAAACCATTCCTGTACTGCTTATTTAGTGTTGTTTGTTGAATGTACAAAGTAAGGATAGATATAATATGTTTGGGGAAAAAAAACACACATTATATATCCCTAGGTTGGTGTCATTTGGATTTCTGAGGAAGGCAAACCTCTGCTCAGGTTAAGATTTAGTGGTGTTCTACCACTCAGGCAGGGAAAAGAATAATACTTATTCACTCAGAAAGAAATAGTTGAGTGCCTTCCCTATGCCAGTCGCCATGGTGGACAAAATGCAGGCTCTTCCCAAAGGATCATACAGGCTATTGACTAGGGAAGAGTTGAGAGCATTTAGTTTATTCAGATTAAAAACACAAACTCACATGAAAAATAAACTTTCTATTTAAAATAAAAAGTAGAGTTTGTGTTGGAGTGATCATCTCAAAGATTGTTGAACTTTTTATTGCCTGATTTATAAACATGTACATCTTAGTCATTTAAGGGTGCTATAATAAAATACCATAGACTGGGTGGCTTACATACCAGAAATTTACTTTCTCCGAATTCTGGATGGTATAGGTTGAGGTCAGGGTGCCAGCATAGTCAGTTTCTGGTGAGGGCTCTCTTCCTTATTTGCAGATGGCAGCCTTCTCATTGTGTCTTCACATGGCCTTTCCCCAGTGCATGTATGTGGAATAAAAATGAGAGACTCTCTCTTCTTGTAAGACCACCAGTTCTATTGGATTAGGACTCCATTCTTAAAACCTCATTCAACCTTGCATGTGTGTGTGTTAAGTTGCTTGAGTCATGTCTGACACTTTGTGACCCTGTGGGCCATAGCCTGCCAGGCTCCTCTGTCCATGGGATTCTCCCAGCAAGAATACTGGAGTGGGTTGCTGTACCCTCCTCCAGGGGATCTTTCCAACCCAGGCATTGTACCCATATCTCTTATGTCTGTCTGGATTGGTAGGCAGGTTCTTTACCACAGGCACCACCTGGGAAGCCCCATTGAACTTTATCACCCACTAAAAGCCCTTTCTAAAGGAGATCAGTCCTGGGTGTTCATTGGAAGGACTGATGCTAAAGCTGAAACTCCAATACTTTGGCCACCTCATGCAAAGGGTTGAATCATTGGAAAAGACTCTGATGCTGGGAGGAATTAGGGGCAAGAGGAGAAGGGGACGACAGAGGATGAGATGGCTGGATGGCATCACCGACTCAATGGACGTGAGTTTGAGTGAACTCCGGGAGCTGATGGACAGGGAGGCCTGGTGTGCTGCGATTCATGAGGTCACAAAGAGTCGGACACGACTGAGCAACTGAACTGAACTGAACTGAAAAGCCCTTTCTCTAAATACAGTCACATTGGGGAAAGGGGCTTCAACAAATGAGTTTTAGGGAGATAGAATTCAGTCCATATAAATGAATTACTTAATTCAAAGTGTAGGTGTAATTTATTTCAATTGCAGAGTCTCAAGCTGAAGCCAATCGTTCATGGATTTTAGAATAAGGAGACCATTATGTCCTGGAGTAGCACTCAGTTGGAGGTAGAAGATCTGAATATGAGCTCATGTTGAACTATTCGCTGGCTTTGTGAAGCAGGGCATCAGTTGAAATAGAGTTAAAACACAACACAGTTAAAATAGAGACCTCAGTCCTCTCACACGTGTCTGTTTCTTCTTCTTAAAAGTGGGGACATTTTCTCAGCTGCTGTGGTAGAAAACCTCAGTTACATTCATTCCACTTCCTTTGTGAACCCTACACTCACTCAGTTGCCATGTCCTATTGGTTCTACACATGAGATCTCTTCCGTCCCCACCCTTGCTTTCCCTTTCTGTAATACTGCCTCTACTTTATCACAGATCAGTATTATCTCTGGTCAGGAATTATGTCTGAACGTTTGTGTCCCTGAACAATTCTCAGATTGAAATCCTAACCACCAAGGTGATGATATTTGGAGGTGGGGGCTTCCCAGGTGACTCAGTGGTAAAGAATCCAGCCAATGCAGGAGATGCAGGTTCAGTCCCTGAGTCAGGAAGATCCCCTGGAGGAGGAACTGGCAACCCACTGCAATATTCTTGCCAGGATAATCCCATGGACAGAGGAGGCTGGCAGGCTATGCAGTCCGTGGGCTCACAAAGAGTCAGATGCAATTGAAGCTGCTGACCACACATCACGCTTTAGGCAGGCAATTAGATAGAGGGCAGAGACCTTATGAAATGGATTAGTGCCCTTATAAAAGAGGACCACTCCCCCAAACTCTCTTGCCCTTTCTGTCATACAAAGACAATAAGGAGAAAGTCTTCTATAACCTGGGAAGTGGGCCCCCACCAGACACCAGGTTTGCTGACCAAACTGATCCTTGAGTTCCCCAAACTCCAGAACCACGAGAAATAACTGTTTGCTGTTTAAGCCACCCATTCTCTGGTATTTTGTTATGAATGCCCAAATTGACTAAGATGACACCTGATAATGGCTTCCTTGCTTTCTGCCACCAAGTCTTACATATAGCATTGACAATGTCCTTCCCTATATCCACAGATCCCCAGGGACATATAGGAGGATGTCCAAACCTGGCACTGCAGACATGCTAGGAGCTGTCCCCAACTCAAATTACCCAGTTGGTCTCTCCCTCCTCTTCACACTGCTATTGTCCAGCAAACTGAACTCATCACCCTTGGCATACTGCCTTTCAGATCAGATCACATCAGATCAGTGGCTCAGTCGTGTCCGTCTCTTTGCGACCCCATGAATCGCAGCACGACAGGCCTCCCTGTCCATCACCAACTCCCGGAGTTCACTCAGACTCATGTCCATCGAGTCAGTGATGCCATCCAGCCATCTCATCCTCTGTCATCCCCTTCTCCTCCTGCCCCCAATCCCTCCCAGCATCAGAGTCTTTTCCAATGAGTCAACTCTTTGCATGAGGTGGCCAAAGTACTGGAGTTTCAGCTTCAGCATCATTCCCTCCAAAGAAATCCCAGGGCTGATCTCCTTTAGAATGGACTGGTTGGATCTCCTTGCAGTCCAAGGGACTCTCAAGAGTCTTCTCCAACACCACAGTTCAAAAGCATCGATTCTTCGGCGCTCAGCCTTCTTCACAGTCCAACTCTCACATCCATACATGACCACAGGAAAAACCACAGCCTTGACTAGATGGACCTTTGTTGGCAAAGTAGTGTCTCTGCTTTTGAAAATGCTATCTAGGTTGGTCATAACTTTCCTTCCAAGGAGTAAGCGTCTTTTAATTTCATGGCTGCAGTCACCATCTGCAGTGATTTTGGAGCCCAGAAAAATAAAGTCTGACACTGTTTCCACTGTTTCCCCATCTATTTCCCATGAAGTGATGGGACTGGATGCCATGATTTTTGTTTTCTGAATGTTGAGCTTTAAGCCAACTTTTTCACTCTCCACTTTCACTTTCTTCAAGAGGCTTTTGAGTTCCTCTTCACCTTCTGCCATAAGGGTGGTGTCATCTGCATGTCTGAGGTTATTGATATTTCTCCCGACAATCTTGATTCCAACTTGTGTTTCTTCCAGTCCAGTGTTTCTCATTATGTACTCTGTATATAAGTTAAATAAACAGGGTGACAATATATAGCCTTGACATACTCCTTTTCCTATTTGGAACCAGTCTGTTGTTCCATGTCCAGTTCTAACTGTTGCTTCCTGACCTGCATACAAATTTCTCAAGAGGCAGATCAGGTGGTCTGGTATTCCCATCTTTTTCAGAATTTTCCACAGTTTATTGTGATCCACAGTCAAAGGCTTTGGCATAGTCAATAAAGCAGAAATAGATGTTTTTCTAGAACTCTCTTGCTTTTTCCATGATCCAGCGGATGTTGGCAATTTGATCTCTGGTTTCTCTGCCTTTTCTAAAACCAGCTTGAACATCAGGAATTTCATGGTTCACATATTGCTGAAGCCTGGCTTGGAGAATTTTGAGCATTACTTTACTAGCGTGTGAGATGAGTGCAATTGTGCAGTAGTTTGAGCATTCTTTGCATTGCCTTTCTTTGGGATTGGAATGAAAACTGACCTTTTCCAGGCCTGTGGC